>NC_133651.1:252348900-252651034 GCF_009905375.1 Apium graveolens | reverse complement strand
CCGTGAGAGTTGTATTGGAATGGATGTTGAGATTGAGTACCACTAATCGGGTCGTGTTGACGTATAAGTTATCTTTGATAGAAAAACTAGGTCGATTATTTACCTATTGAATATTTATTCCTTCTTATCAATAGAGAGTCGTATTACTATCCGAGGAAGGTTGCGATGCAAGCATAGAATTCTAGTAACGATGATGTCTAGAATGAGACCCCAGATTCGATTTTCGATATCGAGGGAGTTTCAAAGGTGATTGTGTATAAGCTCAAGGAAGAGCATGGGTCCATAGAATGATGGACGGAATAGCAAAAATATTTAGGCATGTGAAATACGATGCTATAATACTTGATGTTGATATAAATACATATATGTTTTGTTCTCCTATGACAAACCTCTATAGTTCAGAGGTAGATTCCAAGCCAGATATTTTATGGCAGTAAAATTTTTTTACGTATATACAATTCTCTACAGTTCGTTCTTTTCTCTTCTTATCATTTCATGTAAGCTGAGAAGAACAACCCTTCCAGAAGGGGAGGTATTGCTGAATGACTATCTATCTGTGTAATAGAAGCCTAGTAGGATACCACATATTGTTTAATTGCTTGTCAAGTATTAAAGGCTGGCCACCTTCTGTACTAACTATGCAATAGAACAAGTGTTCATGATCATAGTGATCTCTCAACAAATTCCTTTACTTCTATATGATTGATCAAACTTTGGAAAATAGAAACAGCTGAAAAAGGAGTAGTAAAGTTATGGTGGTATTCGGAATGGAAACACATTCGTAATACTAAGGTTGACGTGGTTATTAAAAGGTTATAGAACGCTAATGAGCAAAAGTATAACCAGTATAATATTAGGAACGGAAGGTAGTAGCGATTACGAACTGGAAAAGAATGGGTATTGAGAAGCAAAAGCTCTAATGCTAAAAGCTATAATGAGAGTCTGTGCAATAGACTTGAAAGAATTTGGAATGATCACTTAACGCGGATTGAGTTTTCTCATGATAATAGATCGTATGTCAGGTATCGAGATGTCGTCTTATGAGATCTTTGAGGGAAGACAATGTCGATCTCCCTTATGTTAGGATGAAGTTGTAGAGCGCAAGATGCTCGGACCAGCAGTGGTCCAAAGGACCAAGAATATAATAGATCTAATCAGAGGACGGCTGGGAGTAGCCCAAGATGGACATAAGAAGTATGCTAATTTGACAATGAAAGGACAAAGAGTATGAAGGAGGGAACCTTGTATTGTTAAAAGTATTCCCTTAAAAAGAATTGATGAGGGTTGGAAAGAAAGGAAAGTTTAAGTCCACGAATTGTTGGACCCTTGGACATATTAAGACGTATTGGGAAGTTAGCATATGAGCTAGCCCTACCCCCGAACATGTAGCAAGTTCATAACGTGTTCCACGTACCAATATTAAGGAAGTATAATTCGGATGCCAGACAAATAGGGGCATATGAGTGCATAGACATGCAACCCGACGTAACCTATATGGAGCAACCAGGAAGGGTTATAGATTGAAAAGGAACAAATGCTTAGGAGAAGGGTTATCAAACTACGCAGAGTTTGGTGGTAGGACCACAATGTGGGAAAATTTACTCGAGAGTTAGAAAGTACAATGCTAAGAGAGTATCCCTATTCATTTTCTATCTGATTCCGGGATGGAATCCTTTTAAGGAGGGGATACTGTAATAACCCCAATTTTTGGAATTTTTGAAACCCTTATGAATAGTGATTTTGCTGATTATGTTGAATAAGAAAACTTTTCATACCACACTATGTAGGGGTTCTTTTATTGATCTTCTGAGATATTATTAGTACTCTATGTGGTATATAAGTGTATGTAGATCGTCAGAATCCAAATTCGAACACTTTGATTTTTCCCGAAAATCCACCAGATACCGAAAGAATTGAGTATAAGGTAACAGGATAAAAAGGATTTAAATTCAAGGATTATAAGAGAGGATCATAAAAGGAATATAATGTATTGAGAAAGGTTGAGGAAACCCAAGTAATAAGATCCCGGGTATGATCCCTCAAACGATAAACGAAAATGAAAGTTAAGCGAACCGTATAACAGATCAGCGGTCATTAGCCAAGTAATTAGGAGCTAATCAAAGAGGTTAGTGAGGATGATGTCATCAAACCAATAAGAAGAGGACAAGCATGGGAAGATGACATAGGATTGATGACCTAAGCATGACAAAAAGGAAAGGAAGGGTGGTTGATTTTAAGCCACACAATTTTACATGGTTAAAAGATAATTAAACAAAACAAAAGCAAAACAACCAACCAAACAAATCACAAATCACAAAAACACATTTTCTCCCCTTTCCAAGCAAGAGCTCTCGGCCTCTTCCTTAAGAAATGGGAAGTCCAAGCTCCTCCACTTGCTAATTTACAGGGTAATTATCCTAGCTTCTCCTAGTTAAGTTACATACTTCCTAGGAATCTTAGCTTCAAAATCCTTTCCTAGCATTTCCTATAAATCATTCAAGAAGATGGTGAATAGTACTTTCTTGAAATTAATTTTTGTGTTCTTGATTTCTTTGAAAGGTCAAGCTTGTAGAAGGTTAGATTAAGGCTTCCATGGGCATTCCAAGGATCTTTCATGGATTAAAAGCTTCAAGGAAGGTATAACTCTTCATGATCTTAGTCTTAAGTTTTGTTGTTTAGATTTCCTTGTTTAGATGATGGGTTAGTGTAATGGGTGTGTAATCATGTTTAGAGCTTTGTTTAGTAAGTGGTTTTGTTAATTTTGGAGTTAGGAGTGATACTTGTTGGATTTAAAGTTCTTGGCCACATTTTTGACTTGGTTTAGATGAATAAGTTAAGATATTGAGTTATGGTTGAATGATATTGTATTGTGGTTGAATGATGGTGGAATGGTGATGATTGTGGGTTGTTTGTGAATTGAATTGGAGTTGTACGAAATTGGTAATCGCGTAAACATAGTCGTCGTAATGTCCGATTACCCTAGACTGTTTTTGTTCTTAACATTAGGACCCGTGAACTCACTGTTAGGTTTTTACCATTGCCATTATTAGATAGTTCATGTTACGAGCTTCGTTTTGATATATGGTTCGTTTGAATCCGATGTACGGTTTGGGAGAAACGACCGTTTTAAGTAACGGCGTTTCACGACCGAACCATTACCCCTCGCCTTACTTTGAAACCTTGGTTAAGGCCCTTAAATGACTAATTGGAGTATGAAACATTTATGTAAAGTGTATTAGGCAGTTGGTAAGGTGCTCGCGAAAGAATCGCCTTAACACTCTTAATGGTTAATTTATTAAAAATGGTGGAGCCGAGGGTACTCGAATGACTTATGTGATACGTTAAGCGTATAAGTTACCATAAGTGAACGTTAGGGTTCAATTGGTTAAAGTCTAGTTTCTTAAGCGACCGGGGTTTAATTCCGACTTATGTTGTTATTCATAGGTTATCGGACCCACTATAAGCTTAAGTCTACCCCGGAACACTCAGGCAAGTTTTCTACCCGTTATACTGTTGTTGTGATGTATACATATGTATATGCATTATCTTGTGATAGATGCATGATGGTTAATTAGCAAATCTTGTGATATATTGGAGCATGTGATATGGTATATATGCATGTCTGTTTCGTAATCTTGATATATATCTGTTGATTCAATTGCTTATAAGTTGCATAATACCTATGCTAGAGATAAGCAGTAGTTGCGTATACCCTTAGTATAGGGGACCCAAAGGTGAACATTTTCTAAAACCGGGAGTCGATGTTCCCGAGTATATTATATAAATATATATATATATATATTGATATAATTTTCAAAACTATTAATCGAATAAGTTTTATTCGATAACTTTATTTTATTTAATGAATATTATTTTGAATATCCATTCGAGGACTTAAGACTCCGTTTATTTTATTTAATGAATATTATTTTGAATATTCATTTGAGGACTTATGACTTCGCTTATTTATTAAATAATATTCTTTAATTTATGAAAGAATAATGTTTCGATAATCAAACTTATTTTCGATTATTCAAATAAAGATCGTACTTTCGTATAAGTATATCTTTGGTTATTTATTATTCATTTCAAGTATAAGTTTTAAAACTTCTACTTCAATTTTTTTTTAAGGATTATCCTTTTGGGAATATTATTTAAATAATAATATTCAGATATTTTCTAATATATCGGGACTGATTTATTTCATTAAATCAGCATTACTCCAAACATTCTTAAAAATGTTTTCGAGTCTTCAAATTGAATTTTAAAAGTTAGAGCGGATCCCAAAACTCATTTTTATATTTAAGATCTTCCTTTCGAAGGGGATTTAAATACTCGCTCAAAATCTTAGGGATCCGGCTCTGTGGTGTATTTTATATTCGCAACGAGGTTGTTGTTTTGAGAAAACAATTTGATTACTTGCCCAAGGTTCGGGAAGTAAGTCCATCTAATTGAGTCGGCATAAGCGACAGGCAGGGGTACGGCCTATGAAGGTGTAAGAGGCTGGGTAACAGTCCATCCACGCGTGAGTGGCCGGGTAACGGTCTAGCGTGAGGTCCTAATGCGGTCAGGGTGATGACCGGCGAGGAATTCATCCATCTACAGTAGAAAAGGTTACTTATTGGTATCTTTGCCTGATCAGCAAGATATCAGGTTTATGCCAAGGTTTTCTCCTTTCCAAATTCATTGGATATTGCAACTCTGTTTATAATTTTCATAACAGAGGTTTTCAAGGAGTGTATAAAATGTATATATATAGGTATATATACATATATCGGGACTTAATGAAGTATCTCGTAACTTCATTATTTATAATGATATTCAAAGATTGAATCTATTCAAATCTTGTCTCATAGTCTCATCTATGTGATGAACTTTTGAAACTAATTATAACTTGAACGGTGGTAGTTCAAGTAGTATTTGGAAAAGATATAAGTATATTGAGGTATCTTGTAACTTCATCTTTTCAACTTATATCTGGTTAATGATTATCTGATGCATGACAAAGATTTTCAGAAAAACGTTGAGACAAGGTTAGATATATGAGATCACCTTGCAACGATATTTTTATACAGTTATACACTGGAACTCTGTGTGTATTATGCATGGAAGAGGACTTCCAAGATTTTAAAAAGTATATATGTATATATACTGAATATTTTACGACTTCATCGCATTAAGATATCAAACTTGGTTCATTTCTTTTGACCAAGACTTTCATGAGTACTATGAGAATGCTCATATATTGTTAATTATTATACATATCATTTCGGTGGGCTTGTTGCTCACCCTTGCTTTCTTCTTTCATCACGCAACAATAGATAGACAAGATGAACAGGACCAAGCTCCCAATTCGTGAGCGGATAGGAAACGTCCCGCATTTTCCTGTAGGCGTTGATGCCGTTGTAGCTGAGGTAGGAACTACCAATAGGCTAGGCTTTCAACTTTTGTTGTACCGGACTTATGTATATTTATGAATTGTAATAATGGCAAGGAAATGTAAAACATTTAGAAACCCTTTTCATGGTGAAATTATTTATAATTGTGGAATAAAATGACTTGTGTTATTTTTGGTATTCATCTCTGAGACTATAACTTGTGGTGTGTGTGTATATTGTGGGGTCACAGTACGCAGTAGTTGGTTGACTGTTAAGATTAAGTATTGATGAGGGAAATGGAACTCGTGACAACCTGGATCCCCGACCCCGGATTTGGGGGTGTTACAGTCGCTAAGCTCTCAGAGTTTCAAGGAACAAGCGAACCCAGTAGAGGCGAGAGCCTGGCTAAAGGAAATATAAGAATCATTTGAGATTCTAAATGATGGACGAATCACAAAAGGCTGTTTTTGTCACTTACCCTCCTAAGAGAGAGGCCACCCGCTGGTGAAAGACCAAGAAAGGCACGGAGCCAGAGGTTAGAATAAACTGATTAAAGTTCAGTCAATTGTTTTCGGGAAAGTAATTCCCAAGGTTATGGAGATAGTGTAAAAGCTTTAGAGCCAGAACAAAGGCGGACGAGTATGATGAATTATGAAGCTAAGTTGTAAAAGTTGTCAAGATTCGTTCTGATGACAAGAATCCCAGAACGACGTGATGTTTGAAGTCAATGAGTAGTGCGTTCATGAAATGATTGTAATAGAAAAGAAAATAAAAAGAAACTGAAGTGGAAAGGAAAATAAAGACAATAGAGTTTGAGGAATGATAAGGGAGTTGGGTATGAGGAAACCCTAAAGACACGTAGCAATAGAAATAGAAAAATATGTATTCGTCAGGATGAGGGTGATTCACCATAAGTTAAAGTTGATGGTTGAAGGCATAAGAGATACATATATTTTATCCCCTGTAAGTTGGGAGGATTCGAGGAAACCTTGAGATAGTTCGAAGGATAAATAATGAGACGCGGATAGACTGAGGAGACAAGAAAGTAAGAAATTAGGAAAATTGGATGAAGGAAGTGACCTTCAAGAATGTGAAATGTAAGTAACGCATGTCAATTGATACCCAAAAAGGGAGACACCAAGTATAGAAGATATTTCAACATTGAGATGATTGTTGAGATAAACAACAAAAGTAAATGAGGATTTAGTAAAAAGAAGTTCATGTTGAACACGACCAATATCTTCAAGAACATCCCTGTTATCATTACCAAATCAGGCAAGAAAAGTGGATAACCGTTGTTTTCTTTTGGAGGCCATATGGATTGACCTCATTTTAGATAAGGATATTATTATGAAATTAGGCATAGACTATCGAGGTGAGAATGATTGAATAAGATAATCTATCAAGGATATATGACTTGATTTATCCATGGAAGAGTGTAAGTATCTTTTAAAGGTGAAATTAAGGATAAAACCCCGATAACTTGAGATGAACCCTAGGGGAATGTATAAAGGTTGGCATTTCACCCTTAGTAGGGACATTATGAGTTGGGTAGTACGGAATGAAGGACTAAGGCAACAACAACCTTTAAAGATCAGTGGAGAAAGTTTCCAGAACTATATAGACAATGATTCTGGTATTGGTAAATGGTATCTTGATATGCCATGTACCTAGGGTGTACCTGATGAAGGATTTAAGGATAACCTTAGAGGTTTTACAAGGAGAAAGGTAGTATTCAAAGTTCTCAAGCATAGAAATTTTGATTAAGGGAATATGACGTAATTATAATATTGCGAGGTGGGGCACGTGTTGAACCATAAGAAATTATAGATCGATCCAATGAGGGTCGAGATTGGTGAAAACAAGTAGGACCCATGATAAGAGACGTCTGAAGTATGATCGAGAGTCAGTCGTGACAATGTTAACCTCTAAAAGACCGAGGCAATAACTTATGCAAAAATGGTGATATATTTTTTTACCAAAACGTAAGGAAGAGCATTTTCACACAAGCAGTGATTGGAAATGAGGTAGAAAATTTAGTTGAAGGTCATTTAAAAGACATTGATTGTAAGGAAATTTTACTATCAGGAAAGGCCAAAGAGGTGGCCGACACTTTAAATGTAAGAGGATAATTATAGGCGCTCGTGCCAGAGGAATACAGTGATGATGGTTGAAGCCATGAATGTTGTATTATGGTTTGGAAGATTGGCATTCCTTCTGATGATTGTGCGATACTCAACTGTGATAGTAGTTTGGTAAAGATTTAATTTATGTAATCACCGTGAGCGGGCTATCTATCTTATAAGGTCATATCTTGAGATAAGCCAGGACCATGTTACGAAAGGTCTAAATGAACCTTTGAGATTTATGTCTCCTAATAAAGACATATAATTAAGAATGGTATTAACCTGCTATCGTTGCTTTGATTGAAACTCTTCTGCAATTTTATCTGCTTCATGTCATGAATGTACGTCAGGATCTGGAGTGTTCTTCATAAATCATGAATGGTGGTTATGTTAACTCCTTAAAAGATTTTGATACGGCAGATATAGACTCCGTATGATTAGATATTAAGATTCCGAGGAAAGCGAATGACTACAGTAGGTCAGCGATGGACCATAGTAATGCAGCAATGATTCTGCGAGTAATGAGTTGATTACAACCGTAAGAGTTGTATTATAATGGATGTTGAGATTGAGTACCACTAATCGGGTCATGGTAATGTATAAGTTATCATTGATAGACTAATTAAGTCGATTATTTACCTATGAATATTTATTCCATCTTATCAATAAAGAGTAGTATTACTATACGAAGAAGGTTGTGGTGTAGCAATGGATTCCAGTAACGATGATATCTAGAACAAAATCCCTTATTCGAGTTTCGATGTCGAGGGAGTTTAAAAAGTGAGTGTTTATGAGCTCGAGCAAGAGCATGGGTCCATGGAATGATGGACGGAATAGTAAATATTCTGGCACGTGAAATGCGATGCTATAATACTGATGTTGATATATATACGTATTTGTTTTGTTCTCCTATGACAAACCTCTATAGTTCAGAGGTAGATTCCAAGCCAGATATTTTATGGCAGTATATTTTATATATATACAATTCTCTTCAATTCATTATTTTCTCTCCTTTTCATTTTGTATAAGCTGAGAAGAACAACCCTTCCAGAAGGGGAGGTATTGCCGAATGGCTATCTATCTGTGTGATAGAACCCTAGTAGGATATCATGTTGTTTAATTGCTTGTCAAGTACTAAAGGCTGGCCACCTTCTGTACTAACTATGCAATAGAACAAGTGTTCATGATCATAGTGATCTCTCAACAAATTCCTTTACCTCTATATGATGGATCAAGCTTTCGAAGATAGAAGTAGTTAGAAAAGGAGTAGTATGAGTATGGTGGTATTCGGAATGGAAACACATTCGTGATACTAAGGTTGACATGTGTATTAAAAGGTTATAGAATGCTAACGAGCAAAGGTGTAACCAGTATAGTATTATGTACGGAAGATAGTAACGATTACGAACTGGAAAAGAGTGGGTATTGAGAAGCAAAAGCTACAACGCTAGAAGCTATGATAAGAGTCTGTGCGATAGACTTGAAAGAATTTGGAATGATCACTTAGCACGTATCGAGTTTTCTTACAACGATAGATGGTATGTCAATATCAAGATGTCGCCTTATGAGATCCTTGAGGGAAGACAATATCGATCTCCCTTATGTTAGGATGAAGTTGTAGAGCGCAAGATGCTCGGACCCGTAGTAGTCCAAGGGACCAGGGATATAATAGATCTAATCAGAGGACGGCTGGTAGTAGCCCAAGATGGACATAAGAAGTATGTTGAATTGACACGAAAGGACAAAGAATAGGAAGTAGGGGACCTAGTGTTGTTATAGGTATTCCCTTGGAAAGGATTGATGAGGTTCCGGAAGAAAGGAAAGCTAAGTCCACGATTTGTTGGACCCTTGGATATATTAAGACGTATTAGGAAGTTAGCATATGAGCTAGCCCTACCCCTCGAAACTGTAGCAAGTTCATAATGTGTTCCATGTGTCAATGCTAAGGAAGTATCATCGGGATGCCAGGCACATAGTGGAGTACGAGTAGGTGGATATGCAACCAGATCTGACTTATGTGGAGAAACCAGTAAAGATTATAGATAAGAAGGAACAGGTGCTTCGGAACAAAGTGATCAAGCTAGTCAGAGTGCTATGGCAGAATCATAATGTGGAGGAATCAACTTGGGAACTAGAGAGCGCAATGCTAGAAAAGTACCCCCAATTGTTTTCTATCTGATTTCGGGACGGAATCCTATTAAGGAGGGGAGACTGTAATAATCCCAAAAATTTTGAACTTTTTGTAACCCTTATGAATAGTGATTTTGCTGATTATGCTGAATAAGAAAATTTTTCATGCCTCACTTTGTAGAGGTTCTTTTATTGTTATTCTGAGATCTTATTAGTACTCTATATGGTATATAAGTGTATGTAAAGATCGTCAGAATCCAAATTCGAACACTTTGATTTTTCCCGAAAATCCACCAGATACCGAAAGAATTGAGTATAAGGTAACAGGATAAAAAGGATTTAAATTCAAGGATTATAAGAGGGGATCATAAAAGGAATATAATGTATTGAGAAAGGTTAAGGGAACCCAAGTAATAAGATCCCGGGTATGATCCCTCAAACGATAAACGAGAACGAAAGTTAAGCGAACCGTATAACAGATCTGCGATCATTAGCCAAGTAATTAGGAGTTAATCAAAGAGGTTAATGATGATGATGTCATCACACCAACAAGAATAAGACAAGTGTGGGAAGATGACATAAGTGGATGACATAAGCATGACCAAATGGGAAGGATTTGTTGGTTGATTATAAGCCACAAAATTTTTACCATGGTAACAATTTAATTAAACAAACAAAAGGAAGCAACCAAGCAAACTCATTCATTTCTCCCCCCCATCTCCTTGCTCACGGTTTTTTGAAGAAAAACAAGAAGAAAAATTTCCAAACCCAAGCTCCACTCAATCATAATTCAAGAGGTTTGTTTCTTTGGATTCTATATTTCATAACTAAGAAGAGCAAGTAGTTTGAGTGCTTGAATCCAAGGTTTGCTAGCTCAAATAAATCATTTTAGTTTAGGGTGAATAGTAACTTTCAAGAACAAATTTTTTATTCTTAATTTTATTTGTAAGGTCAAGGTAGCTTAAGCATAAATTAAGGCTTACATGGGCATTTCAAGGATCTTTCATGGATTAAAAACTTCAAGGAAGGTATAAAACTTCAAACCCTAGTTTTACTTTAAATATTTAGGAGTGGTTTTGATTATTATAGTTCATGAGAAGCATGATGCTTGTGTGTTTAAAGTTTGGTTGGGTTTGTAGTGATTGGATTTTAATTGAGGTGTTGATGATTGTTAATGGAGGAGTAGTAGTTTAAATGTTTAAGCATGAATTGAACCTTGTTTGATTTAGTAGTTTGGTTGAATTTGAAGATAGTATGATATTGTATTAAATTGAGATTCTTGGGCTTATTATGACTGAAATCAGTAGCATTGATGTGTATCTTGAATTGTTGTTGATTGCTGTTAGGTCCCAATGTGTTTGTAGAAGGGGGGGTTGAATACAAACAGTACCAAATAATCGAATTAAATGCGGAATAAAAATTGAAACAAAATTCAAGTTAAATAAGAATATTATTAAACTTGAAAGGTGTTACAACAACGATATCGATTACAAGGAATTAATCTCAAATTAATTATCACAAATCTAGAATAAATTCGACATGAACTTTTTCTATTTTTGTAATAAAAAGATTCAAATGCTAAACGCAATTTGAGATTAAGTTCTAGGGATTTTGATCCGCTAGATAGTTACACAAGAACAAGATAAAGATTTCTAGTGGTTTGGATTTAACTTTACAAACTAGAAATGTGATCTTGAAATTAGCAGAGAAAATGAAATATTTCTAGGCGGCTGCTTCTGTTTTTTTGTTCTTGTATTCTGTATGTTGGATAATAATGAATGTTCTGCTTCTCTTTCTTTTTAAATCAATCAACCAATAGACTCACTTCGAACTGGCAAGACAATCCTGAGCTCAGCAAGACAATCTGATTGAACTAGAAAGACTTTCGGTGAGACAATCTAAATGAACTGGAATGACTTTCGGTAGGACTATTGATTGTCATACCGATTGTCATACTAATACAAAAGATTGTCCTGCTGAATTAAAACAGATTTTAATCTAATAATAATTCAGATAAGACAATTAAATGAATTGGCATGACTTTCGGTATGACTATTGATTGTCATACTGATTGTCATACTAATACAAAAGGTTGTCTTGTTGAATTAAAACAGATTTTAATCCAATAATAATTCTGAAAATTCTTAATATTAATTTTGAATTAATTAATCAATTAATTCAATTAATCAATAAATTAATCTTTGCAGATATAATTTATTTTCTTAATTAAATTATATGACTTAATTAATTAATAGAGAATTAATACTAATCCTGAGCAGCAACCATTCTTCTGAAAATCACTGCGAATTATGAATCAATTCCACCACTTCAATGTTGACACTCGATGTACTGTCTGGTTCATGAGTGAGTAACTTCCGTGACGTTTCTTCATGTCTTGACTTTGACAACTTGATTTCCTTCAGATTAAATCCTTGTAATTCTGTGATACCCTGACGAGATCTCTGTCACTTGATTAAATCCACAATCTTGATCTGAATCACTGAGGCTTGATCAATTTCTTGAACTTCTTCCAGTGAATTAACTCCTCAAGTCTGTAGATGAACCTTGTTTATGAACCCTCTGACAGATGTTACTTTGTGAGATCTCTTTGACGGTAGATCCACTATTTACTTATTACATTCTTATTTGAGTTGAGTTAAATCCTCGAATATACAAATAGGCTATGACATATTCCTTACAATCTCCCCTTATTTGTTTGTTAGACAATAACACACAAATACCTAGAAGATAACTCAACTAACAAATAAGAAAAAGATATAACCAGAAATGCAAAGTAAATAGTAGAAAAGTTCTGGATAACATTTAACATTTTCCAGATTCCAAATAAATGTTCCTCAAGACTGAACATATCTTCAAGTAGTTTCATCTTCTTTTTGTACAACCACATTTCCTTTTGAGAAGCCCATATCTCTCTTGCTTCTCCCCCTATGAGAATCAACTGATTAAAGAAGATCACCTTCGTTTACCACCTCTCCCGTACAATAGGATCCACAGATAAAGACCAATGGTACTCCCCTAACAGCTTCTTCCCTTACTAGAAAATCACCTTGTGTTTACCACCTCTCCCGTACAATAGGATCCGTAGTTACAAACAACAATGGTGTGGTATAGTGTACATGTAGGATCTTTTTCTTCCTCCCCGCTATTTATGTACATGTAGGATCTTTTTCTTCCTCCCTGCTATTTCTCCCCCTTAGTTGAGGAATCCTCCAAACTATTACTTAAGCTTTTATCTCCCCCTTAAAGAAGGAATGTATGCCGTCGTCTGAAGGAGTTCTCATATTTCACTTGGTTGGAAAAGAAATAACAAGTAGTTTCTCTTTCTTCCTCACTGTGAGTGTGTGATTCTGTTTTAGTGTACCTCACATGTGTTTCACTCTTCTCTCCACTCGTGTTTACACTCATTCTCACAAGTGTATCACTCTTCTCTCATAGCTCCAACATTCAGCTGTACCTGCAAGGAAAATCACCTTAGCCATCCTTAAGGAGGTCACAGGTGGTGCAATGGGAGTTCACAAATCCCCATCCTTGTTAAACTCGTCAGATGAATCTGAGTCATAATCTACAAGTTGCTAGTTTCCCTTTTCGGGTTCCAGATTTGAATTCTGGGAAGGTAAACAATGATCCAACGAATTTAGCATAAAGATCAAAGTTCCCTTTTAATGTCTGTGAAGACATTTCCTTGTGACTCATCAGGTAATATCTGAATCATTGCCAACAAGTTGCCAATCTGCACCTATGTCAGATCCACTATTCGCAGATACATCCAGGGGATTTAAGCCTGGGGAGGTAGACACTGACCACTGATATATGGCTTTTGGATCAGTATCCTCTCCTAACACCTGTAAAGGCAATTGGTCCATTAACGAACCTAGAACAATCGAATCTGACCTTAAAATGGTCGAAACTCTTGTTTCCGTCAACTCATCCTTTGTGTGTGTAACATCTCCTTGTGCATCAAGAATTGTTTTTGTTTGAAGTGGTGACACTACATCGGATACCCTGGCCGACAGGCAAATTTCAATAGACGCACCCTGTTGAGAGAATGAACCTAGTAACTGTTTTTGAGCCTTTTCAGCCATTACATCTTTTTGAGAAGATGTATGGGAGCTAGCAGTTGTCTCGGTTTAAATACTACTCATCTATGTAGGAGACAGAGCTACTGGGTTGACTACAGAACCTTCCTTATGTGGTGCACTAAGGCACTATCTCCCTCACACTCATTCATACTACATTTAGTGGTAAGAGAGTGTTGGTTGGTTCTGTTTTTGTGTTTGTCTTTACAATCTGGGATAGATGTTGTGGGTTTTCAACCTCATGACTGTCAATGAAAGAAAGTCATTGGAGACTGAACCTGTATCACAAAATATATGGCAATAGAGAGATAAAATGTACTTAAGATATATAATGAATGAAAATTATACATTTAATCTTTTGAGAGAAATGATGTACAATAGTGATTTCAAAGGATTTTACATGAAATAAGAAATCACTAATGTAGAAAGAAGTTTGAGTTCAATGATAACATTATCAGCTTACAAACAGCCATATCCCTCAGATAAAACTTTGCTGTTATCTCCAAAGTTAACCAGGGGGCCAGCTTTCTCAACCACATTTGATAGCAGGGCTCTATCTCCGGTCATATGTCTTGATGATCCACTGTCAAGAATCCACACTACCGGTTACACCTATTTAATGCCCTGCACTACAAATAGATTAGACCTTCTTCGGAACCCAAACTTGGTTGGGCCTGGCATACTTATAGAATTGTCCTTTGTCAGGCAAAACAACATTTTTAATTTTAATGGTCTCAACTTTCTCAATGACTGAACATTTGACCTTGTAAACAGCCTTAACAAATTTTTATTTAAGCTTAGGCATAAATGTCTCCTTTCTAGCCTTAGAAGGACTAGCAGTCTTAGACCTATCATGCTTCTTATTATTCACATGCTGACGAGGAGTAGTCTTATCACTAGAAACATGCTTACCATTAAAATAAGCATACATCAAATTAAAAGCACAAGACATACAATTAGCAACACCACATGCTTTATGAGAGTGATTAACAGCAGGCAATTTATGCATGGTAGACATGGCATTTTTGTTATCCAACTCATGTGTGTCTGAGTTAGTCTCAGTTGCTTTCACAACTTTGACTGGAACTTTCGACACACTTGACTTGGAAACAACCTTCTCATTAGCATGATCTTCAGCACGTATTTCTTCTTGAATAACAGAAGAGGTCGCATCAAATGGTTCAGCAATTGATCTTTTATAGAGGGGTTCATCAACACCCTTAAGCACATGTGGTACTTCCCTCCCTTTAGCACAGACATGAGGAGGGGAGTTTATGCCTAATTCTCCAATAGCAGCATTGTAATCATAACTTATTCCAGATGTTTGATTAACAGCTTGCTTACTGTAGAACTCTTTAGCCTTCGAACAAGAATTGAAGTAGGCTTTAACCTTAGTCTCAAGACCGGTGATCTTGTCTTTGAGAATAGTTTCGAGTTGTCTATAACAGTCAACTCTATTCTCTAGAAAAGATACTTGTTCTATTAACTTGTCTTGATTAATGTGCACAAGTCTTAATTCATTGACCTCTTTCTCAAGGTCTTTGATTTGTTCACTTAACAATTCATTATCACGACGAGCACAATCTAAGGAACCTCCTAGATGATAAACTAATTCAGCATCAGTATATTTTACCTCTTTTCTTGACGATGAAGCTTTTCCATCAATAGCCATAAGAGCAAGATTCTCATCTTCTTCATCTTCACTATCAGTATCATCCCTTCCAGCTTCTTCCCTTTGCCAGATAAGCCCTTTCAGAGTTACTCTTCTGATTTGAATCATAAGAGTTCTTCTTTACTTGCTTTGGCTTTCTGTATTCTGTGGCAAAGTGTCCCACCTCATTGCAGTTATAGCATCTAATGGTGCTCCGATCAACCATCCCTGTTTTGTATCCACCACTACTGGTGTTAGAGGATGAAGATCCACCTGTCTGGAATCTGTTGTAGTTGGACTTGTACTTGAACTTGGGATTTCCCTTGAATCTGACATTGGAGAATCTCTTGACAATTTGGGCCATTGACTCATCTTCCAATTGCTCCAGCTCTTCCAAGGAATAAAAATCATCACTGGATTGATTTGTAGTAGGAGGATCATATTCTGCTACTATCACATTTTCCTCTGCCTTGGAAAACTGTACCATTCTCTCTAACTGTTGAGATTGTTGTTGTTGTTGACCTTCAGCTACAAGAGCAGTAGATGTGCTGACCATTCTATCTTTCCCGTAGACTTCCTTTTGCTGAATTTGCTCCAACTCGTAGGTTTTCAACACACCATAGAGTCTATCCAAAGAAATCTCACTCAAATCTCTAGCTTCTCTAATGGCAGTGATTCTATGTTCAAGATGAGTTGGCAGTGTTAAAAGGAACTTTTTGTTGACCTCCCTGATTGAATAATATTTTCTATTTATGTTTAGGTTATTGATCAATGCATTGTACCTCTCAAACACTTCAGAAATTCCTTCTCCTGGATTTGATTTAAAATGTTCATACTCAGAGGTTAGGATCTCCAACTTGTTCTCCCTAACTTCCTCTGTGCCTTCATTAATCACCTCAATAGTTTCCCACATGTGTTTGGAATTTTTACAGTTCATCACATGTCTGTTCATCAAGGGATCAAGGGAATCAATTAATATTAATTGATGGCTGGCATCCAAGGAGGCTTCTTCCTTTTCAGCAGGAGTAAAATCTTCAGGCTCTTTTGGATAGGTTCTAGCTTTGGTAATCACAACATCATCTTCTATCACCTCTGGTTCAATAACCATCGGTGTTTTTGGACCCTTCTTTAACAAGTTCAGATATTTGGGATTTGCAACTTGTAAAAACAAGAGCATCTTCTTCTTCCACATGATATAATTTTCTTTATCAAATAGTGGAATTTTAACGGTTCCAACTTTTTGTGAAGTCATTATGAATTTTTGAATAAATAAAAATTCAAGGAGTTGAAAAATCACAAAGTCTAGGATCTTGATCTGTTCGTTAATCAGAAGGCTCTGATACCAATTGTTAGGTCCCAATGTGTTTGTAGAAGGGGGGGTTGAATACAAACAGTACCGAATAATCGAATTAAATGCGGAATAAAAAAGTGAAACAAAATTCAAGTTAAATAAGAATATTATTAAACTTGAAAGGTGTTACAACAACTGTATCGATTACAAGGAATTAATCTCAAATTAATTATCATAAATCTAGAATAAATTCGACGTGAACTTTTTCTATTTTTGTAATAAAAAGATTCAAATGCTAAACGCAATTTGAGATTAAGTTCTAGGGATTTTGATCCGCTAGATAGTTACACAAGAACAAGATAAAGATTTCTAATGGTTTGGATTTAACTTTACAAACTAGAAATATGATCTTGAAATTAACAGAGAAAATGAAATATTTATAGGTGGTTGCTTCTGTTTTTTTTGTTCTTGTATTCTGTATGTTGGATAATAATGAATGTTTTGCTTCTCTTTCTTTTTAAATCAATCAACCAACAGACTCACTTCGAACTGGCAAGACAATCCTGAGCTCAGCAAGACAATCTGATTGAACTAGAAAGACTTTCGGTGAGACAATCTAAATGAACTGGCATGACTTTCGGTAGGACTATTGATTGTCATACCGATTGTCATACTAATACAAAAGATTGTCCTGCTGAATTAAAACAGATTTTAATCTAATAATAATTATGATAAGATAATTAAATGAATTGGCATGACTTTCGGTATGACTATTGATTGTCATACCGATTGTCATACTAATACAAAAGGTTGTCTTGTTGAATTAAAACAGATTTTAATCCAATAATAATTCAGAAAATTCTTAAAATTAATTCTGAATTAATTAATCAATTAATTTAATTAATTAATAAATTAATCTTTGCATATATAATTTATTTTCTTAATTAAATTATATGACTTAATTAATTAATAGAGAATTAATACTAATCCTGAGCAGCACCCATTCTTCTGAAAATCACTGAGACTTATAAATCAACTCCATCACTTTAATGTTGACACTGGATGTACTGTCTGGTTCATGAGTGACTAACTTCTGTGACGTTTCTTCATGTCTTGACTTTGACAACTTGATTTTCTTCAGATTAAATCCTTGTAATTATGTGATACCCTGACGAGATCTCTGTCACTTGATTAAATCCACAATCTTGATCTGAATCACTGAGGCTTGATCAATTTCTTGAACTTCTTCCAGTGAAGTAACTCCTCAAGTCTGTAGATGAACCTTGTTTCTGAATCCTCTGACAGATGTTACTTTGTGAGATCTCTTTGACGGTAGATCCACTATTTACTTATTACATTCTTGTTTGAGTTGAGTTAAATCCTCGAATATACAAATAGGCTATGACATATTCCTTACAATTGGTATTTGGATTGATATGATTTGGAATGGTAAAATTTGGGAAATCGCGTAAACATAGCCGTCGTAATGCCCGATTTACCTTAGACTGTTTTGTTCTTAACTTCAGGACCCGTGAACTCACTGTTAAATTCTGACCATTGCCATGTTTAGATAGTTCATGTTACGAGCTTCATTTTGATATGTGGTTCGCTTGAATCCGATGTACGGTTTAGGAGAAACGACCGTTTTAAGTAACGGCGTTTCGCGAATGAACCATTACCCCTCGCCTTACTTTAAAACCTTGGTTAACGCCCTTAAATGACTAATTGGAGTATGAAACAATTATGTAAAGTGGATTAGGCAGTTGGTAGGGTACTCGCGAAAGAATTGCCTTAAAATTCTTAATGGTTAATATATTAAAAATGGTGGAGCCGAGGGTACTCGAATGACTTATGTGATTCGTTAAGCGTAGAAGTGACCATAAGCGAACGTTAGGGTTCAATTGGTTAAAGTCTAGTTTCTTAAGCGACCGAGGTTTAATTCTGACTTATGTTGTTGTTCATAGGTTATCGGACCCACTCTAAGTTTAAGTCTATCAGGGAACACTCAGGCAAGTTTTCTACCCGTTATAATGTTGTTGTGATGTAAATATATGGATATGCATTATCTTGTGATAAGTGCATGATTGTTATTAGCAAATTTTGCGATATATTGAAGCATGCTGATATGGTATATATGCATGTCTATTTCGTAATCTTGATATCTAATTGTTGATTCAATTGCTTATAAGTTGCATAATACCTATGCTAGAGATAAACAGTAGTTGCGTATACCCTTAGTATAGGGGACCCAAAGGTGAACATTTTTCTAAATCGGGAGTCGATGTTCCCGAGTATAATATATATATATAGATATATATATATATATTTATATATATATATATGAATAGTTTTCAAAATCATTAATCGAATAAGGTTTATTCGATAACTTTATTTTAATTAATGAATATTAGTTTGAATATTCATTCGAGGACTTATGACTCCGTTTATTTTATTTAATGAATATTATTTTGAATATTCATTCGAGGACTTATGACTCCGCTTATTTTATTAAATAATATTCTTTCTTTTATTAAAGAATAATGTTTCGATAATCAAACTTATTTTTGATTATTTAAATAAAGATCGTATATCTTTGGTTATTTATTATTCATTTCAAGTATAAGTTTTAAAACTTCTACTTCAATTATTTTTATAAGGATTATCCTCTTGGGAATATTATTTAAATAATAATATTCAGATATTTTCTAATATATCGGGACTGATTTATTTTATTAAATCAGCATTACTCCAAACATTCTTAAAAATGTTTTCGAGTCTACAAAATAATTTTTAAAAGTTAGAGCAGATCCAAAACTCATTTTTATATTTAAGATCTTCCTTTCGAAGGGGATTTAAATACTCGGTCAAAACCTGAGGGATCCGGCTCAGTGGTGTATTTTACATTCACAACGAGGTTGCTGTTTTGAGAAAACATCTTGATTACTTGCCCATCGTTCGGGAAGTAAGTTCATCTATTTGAGTCGGCATAAGCAACATGGGCTCAGCGGGCGTCCATGAAAGTGTAAGTGGCTCAGTGGGAGTCCATCAAATGCGTAAGTGGCTGAGTGGCAGTCCAGCATAAGGTCCTATTGCGGCCAGGGTGATGACCAGTGGGGAATTCGTCCATCTACTAGAAGAAAAGGTTACTTATTGGTATCTTTTCCTGATCAGCAAGATATCAGGTTTATGCCAAGGTTTTCTCCTTTCCAAATTCATTGGATATTACAACTCTGTTTATAATTTTCATAACAGAGGTTTTTAAGGAGTGTATGAAATATATATATATATAGGTGTATATATATCGGGACTTAATGAAGTATCTCGTAACTTCATTATTTATAACGATATTTCAAAGATTGAATCTATTCAAATCTTATCTTGTAGTCTCATCTATGTAATGAACTTTTGAAACAGATTATACCTTGAACGGTGGTAGTTCAAGTAGTATTCGGAAAAGATATAAGTATATTGGAGTATCTCGTAACTTCACCTTTTGAACTTATATCTAGTAAATGATTATCTTATGCATGACAAAGATTTTCAGAAAAAAACGTTGAGACAAGGTTAGATATATGAGATCACCTTGCAACGATATTTTTATACAGTTATAAACTGGAACTCTGTGTATATTATGCATGGCATAGGATTTCAAAGATTTTGAAAAGTATATATACTTATATACTGAATATTTTGCGACTTGGTCGCGTTAAGATATCAAACTTGGTTCATTTCTTCTTGACCAAGACTTTCATGAGTACTATGAGAATGCTCATATATTGTTAATTATTATACATATTATTTCGGTGGGCTTGTTGCTCACCCTTGCTTTCTTCTTTCATCACACAATAACAGATAAACAAGATGAACAGGATCAAGCTCCCAATTCGCGAGCGGATAGGAAACGTTCCACAATTTCCTGTAGGCGTTGATGCCATTGTAGCTGAGGTAGGATCTACCAATAGGCTAGGCTTTCAACTTTTGATGTACCAGACTTATGTATATTTATGAATTGTAATAATGGCAAGGAATATGTAAATTATTCAGAAACCCTTTTTAAGGTGAAATGGTTTATAATTGTGGAATAAAATGACTTGTGTTATTTTTGGTATTCATCTCTGAGACTATAACTTGTGGTGTGTGTGTGTATATTATGGGGTCACAGTACGCAGTAGTTGGTTGATTGTTAAGATTAAGTATTGATAAGGGAAATGGAACTCGTGACAACCCGAATCCCCGACCCCGGATTTGGGGGTGTTACACACATTGTCAAATTTGAGGCTTTCATGGTAATCTCCATCTTGTAGTCCTTCAATCTTTTTTATCATCAAACACAACATGTATTGATTCCACAACAATATTGGTTCTCAGATTGTAGACTCTGTAAGCTTTACCAATAGCATATCCAACAAAAATTCCTTCATCTGTTTTAGCATCAAACTTCCCATTCTGATCAGTTTGATTTCTCAAAATATAACATTTGCAGCCAAAGACATGAAGAAAATTTAGAGTTGGCTTCTTGTTCTTAAACAATTGATAGGGAGTCATGCATCTTGCTTGATTAACTAGAGAAATGTTTTAAGTGTAGCATGCAGTATTTACAGCTTCAGCCCAGAAATATGTTGGTAATTTTGATTCTTCAAGCATTGTCCTTGCAGCTTCAATAAGTGACCTATTGTTTCTTTCCACTGCTCCATTTTGTTGTGGAGTTCTTGCTGCTGAAAACTCATGCAAAATCCCATTTACTTCATAAAATGCTCTCATGACAGAATTCTTGAACTCAGTTCCATTGTCACTCCTGATTCTTCTAACTTTGAAATCAGGATGATTGTTGACTTGCCTTATGTGATTGATGATGATTTCACTAGCCTCATCTTTAGACTTAAGGAAATATGTCCAAGAGAACTTTGAAAAATCATCCACAATTACTAGGCAAAATCTTTTCCTTGAGATGGAAAACACATTGACTGGTCCAAACAAATCCATGTTTAGCAGTTGTAAAGGTTCTTCAATTATTGAATCAAGCTTCTTTCTGAATGATGCTTTAATCTTCTTTCCTTTTTGGCAAGCATCACGCAGTCCATCCTTAGAAAACTCCACTTGAGGAATGCCTTTAACCAGTTCTTTCTTTACAAGTTCATTCATGGTCTTGAAGTTTAGATGGGATAGCTTCTTGTGCCATAGCCAACTTTCATCTTGACTTGCTTTACTGAGAAGACAAGTAACAGATTCTGCATTTGATGAGTTGAAGTCAGCTAAGTACACATTTCCTTTTCTCACACCAGTGAGAACCACTTTGTTGCTCCTCTTGTTAGTCACAACACAGGCTTCTGAGTTGAAGGTTACTGAATTGCCTTTGTCACACAGCTAGCTGATACTCAACAAATTGTGCTTGAGACCATCCACTAAGGCAACCTCCTCAATGATGACATTGTCCTTTGAAATCAAGCCATATCCCACAGTATAACCCTTGTTGTCATCCCCAAAAGTAATACTTGGGTCAGCTCTTTCCTTAAACTCTGTGAGCAGGGTAGAGTCACCAGTCATGTGTTTTGAACAGCCACTATCCAAGTACCACAGATTCTTTCTGTTTCCCTGCACACATTAAAATCAAATCAAGTTGATTTTGGTACCCATATTTCCTTGGGTCCTGCCTTGTTAGCTTTCTTCTTCTGTTTCTTAGGTTTGATCTCATTTTACTTGGGGATATCAGATTCATCCTTAGTCATTTGAGTTGAACCTTTGAAACCATTCATTACAACATAATTATCTTGCACATTTTGATTAACAGGAAATGGCATGCTACTAGTAAATATGTTATTCCAGTAGGGCATGATAAATGGCATTTGAGGCATACTAAATGCAGCATAATAAGGATTAGGTGCAAATGGCATATTAGCAAATTGTGCATTCATATTCTGTGTAGACATAGCATTCATAGGCATAGAAGGCATGGCATTTATGTTGGAAAAAGGAGGTGGCACAGATATGGAAGTAGGCGTGGCATTTTTGCAATTAACAGACAGATGATTTCTACCACACTTAACACAAATTTTTCTTGGAGCATACTTATCAGGTGTGTAGTTGTTATATTTGTTAATCCCCACTTTACCATTTCTATTGTTTTTCCTTTTAGCCTCTATTTTAACCTCAATCTTTTCTAGTCTGTCATTCAATTGCTTGATAGACAGATGTCCAACATTCACTTTCTTCTCCTTCCTCACTTGACTAGATTCTCCTGAAATGATGTTTTTGGAAACTGATCCATACTTTTCATTTAACTTGGCAAGTTTGGCTTTACTCACAGGTTTGCTCACAGCCGACGGATGAGGGTTTATATCACTCGACGGATAATCCTTGTGATTATCCGACGGATGACTCTCATCATCCGTCGAGTCCACATCTGTTAGCACTCCTTCAACCAAATTGGATTCCATCTTCTCCTTATTCTTCTTCCAGGATGCATCACAAAAGGACTCAATACCTTCAACTTTGGTGATTTGAGCATGAACATCTCTAGATGTTTTCCATGCCTTAATCACCTCTTATTCTCATTCAAGCTGCTTCTTCAAGATCTCTTCTTTCTTCAAGGACTCGGTTAATTCATCCTTAGCAATTTTACACTCAATTCTCACTTTTTCAAATTCAATGAACTGAGATTCTAGCACATTATTCCTCTCACTTAAAAACAAATTATTTTCTTTGATTTTATCATTTTCCTTAGTAAGAGACTTAAGTGTAACACGCAAATGATATAATTATGTAGACATGTCATTTATTGTATCATTACACTCAGCTTTAGATAAATGTGCAAGGTTAGTGGTAATTACTTGATTACTTGAAGAGCTTGTCTCTATTTCATCAGACTTGGCCATTAGGGCTAGATTGACATAGCTGACATCTCCATCCTCATCCAGACCATCTGCTGCCCAGTTATTTTCTTGTGTAATGAAAGCCCTTTCATTTTGTTTGAGAAACTCAAAATAGTTATGTTTATAATCCACAGGTTCAAACTTCTTCTTGCTGGAATCTGACTTTCTACACTCACTAGCAAAGTGCCCTGCCAAGCCACATTTGAAACATTTGAATTTTGATTTATCCACCATGTTTCTATTTGGCTTAGCTGCTCCAAAGTTCTTCTTGAACTTGAGCTTGGAAAATCTTCTGGAAAGAAATGCTAGATGTTCATCAATGTCATCCATATCATTTTGGCTCAAAGAATCTTCATTTTCTGCTACTAGCCCCTTGCCCTTGTTTTCACAGACCTTTGAAGTAGACTCAACAGCTTATATCTTCATCTCCTTCTCTCTTTTTAACTCAGCAACCAGTGCAATGGATCCTCCTTTCTTTCTCCCTTTCTCCATTCTTTCATCTTGCTCTATTTCAAGCTCATAAGTCTTTAGAATGCCATACAGTCTCTCTAGTGTAAACTCCCTGTATTATTGTGAGTTTCTCAAGGAGACTATCATTGGTTTCCATTCTTTTGGTAGGGATCTCAGAAATTTGAGGTTAGAATCTTTGGTTTGGTAGACTCTTCCATGCAGCTTTAGAGCATTTATTAGCTTTTAAAATCAACTAAAGATATCAGTGAGAGTTTCACCTTCTTCAAAGTGGAAATGCTCATATTGCTGAATTAGTAACTACATCTTGTTTTCTCTAACTTGTTCAGTGTCATCACAGATAATCTGAATTGTATCCCAAACTTTCTTGGCAGTTTTGCAATTGATGATGTTATCAAACATGTCACCATCAACTCCATTAAACAGAATATTCATGGCCTTCTTGTCCTTCCTGACTTGTTCAATATCAGGATCTGACCATTCATGCCTTGGCTTGGGAACTGATGGCTCATTTCCAGTTGCAGCTCTCATTGGTACATGAGGGCCTCTCTCTATGCAATCTACATAGGCCTCATCTTGAGAAAGTAAATGAAGATGCATCTTTACCTTCCAGTGATGGTAACTGTCTTTGTCCAGAAAAATAATCTTGACTCCAACATCCTTCTTGTTCATCTTGCTCTTTGTTGTGATCTTTAAACTCTTTATTCTTCAAGAGCTAGCTCTGATACCAATTGTTAGTCCTTAACAATGCAACAAGAATTACCAAAGGAGGGTTGAATGGAATTCTTGAAACTTTTTCTGAATTATAAAATGTTCTAACTTAAAATATAAATGACAGTGTTTTGATTTGCAAAGTGCGGAATGACAAGTTAAATATGAATCAAAACACAAATTAATAAAAACACAAGTCTTTAAAACTTTCTGGTGGATTTGAATGTATCCACTAGATATATATATATATATATATATATATATATATATATATCAAGAGAACTCTGTGAAGCTTGAATAGCTCACAGCTGCTTACAAAATAAGAACAACTAAACTTGCAGAGAAATGTTAAGGATACAGCTTACAAATGTTTCTCTTTGAAAAATACTTGCTTAGTCTTCGAATTATTCTATTTGCTACTCTTGGTTTATATATCACCAAGATTACACAGTAATAAGACAAGATAATAAAACAAAACCTATCAAGTCTAATACTATGCTGCTCCATTACTCTATTCCAACATCTTTGAATATCTTCATAATAGCATGGAAATGGCAATGCTTCTTTGTTCTCAAAAACCCAGTTGAATAGGCTTCCACATTCCTTTGCATACACTCGACGCATGTGACTATGTTATCACTGTCAACTGATGTTTGAATTGATTATCCGTCGGGTACATGATCATCCGTTGGGTTGCCTTGTTGATCATCCGTCGGGTGGCTTTGTTGATCATCCGTGGGGTGGCTTTGTTGATCATCCGTCGGGTAGCTATTTGGCACTTGACTTCATTTCATTTATGCAGAATTATAAGACATCATCTATGTACAATTAATCAACCTATTCTGCATATCTAACTAAAGTCAACATGACTTATATGCTACTACAGAATCTAAACAAAGGTGTTTGCAGAGATGTGTTACATGACTTATTATTACATACGCTAATCACTCGATGGATAATAAATCATCATCCGTCGGGACTATATTGAGTCATCCATCGGGACTATATTCCTTATCCGTTGAGTGCAACATAATACACTAAGTTGAATATACTAATGTGTTTTGTTAATGAAATCATCAAGTTCATAACATATTCCCAACAGGGAGTTCCTCTTTTATCCACCAGGCTCTGGGTTAATAATTGCAAGGCATTAATTCAAAAAGTGCGTGACAAAATTGATGCGTGGCAAAATAAGTGGTTGAATTATGCTGGTAGGGTGCAGCTTGTGACGTCTGTCTTGATGTCTTTACAAGTATTTTGGGGTTCCATTTTTATCCTGCCCATTTCAGTTACAAAGCGTATTGAGAAGCTGATTCGCTATTTTATTTGGGGAGGAGGTGTGTATTCGAAAGGTAAGGCGAAGGTTGCTTGGAAGGACGTGTGTACTCCGAAGCAGGAAGGGGGACTAGGGCTTAAATCCTTGCGTTGTTGGAATAGAGCTCTTATGGCTTTTCATATTTGGAATATTGTTTCAGATAACTGCTCTTTGTGGGTTAAATGGATTCACCCTTATCGTATAAAGGGTCAAAATTTTTGGGATATTCAGGTACCCTGGGATGCCCCCTGGAGCTGGAAAAATATTCTTGACTTACGGAATGATATTCGTCCTTTTATTAGGAAGTCTTTGGGCAATGGATTGAATATTAATTTCTGGTTCGACACTTGGGCTGTTAATTTTCTGTTCTCTCAGGTTTGCAGTCACAGAAATATTAAGGAGATGGGGTTGAATAAATCCAATATAGTTGTTGATTTTATTAGTAATGAAGGTTGGGTTTGGCCGCAGGGATTGTTGTTAAAGATCCCTCAACTAAGGGATATTCATCCCTGTTTTTCTGATAATCCTGATAGGGTGGTTTTGATTTCGAGGGTGGGTAAAGCTGAGCAATTTAGTGTTCACCATGTCTGGTAAGACATCAGAGTTCGTAGTAACAAAGTAAGATGGTGACATCTGATTTGGTTTTCTAAAAGCATCCCCAAACATTGTTTCTCTTTGTGGCTAGTTGTTCGAAACAGGATGCTCACTCAAGATCGACTAAAATTTTGGCAAATTCAGTATAGTGTGGTTTGTCCTTTCTGTGAGGGTCCTCCTGATTCGATTCCTCATTTATTTTTTCAGTGTGATTTCTCTCGTTTTGTTCTGCTAGAATTTCAGATGATGGGTTATTGTTTGGAGTATCAGGGGTCTTGGGATTATGTTATTAGAGATGCTGCTACAAATTGGAAGGGAAAGTCTTTATTTGTGTTATTTAATAAGTTGGTGTTGGCAGCTGTTATTTATCACTTGTGGCTTGAGCGTAATAGGAGGATTTTTCAAAAATTGAATAAATCTGCTTTGCTGATTATTCAGGACATTTTTGTTGATATTCGGAATAAAATTAGGGGTTTGTCCCTGATTAAATCTGTGAGGGTGAAACAAGAGTTAGAGAAATGGGGTTTTGATCTTGAGCTCCATTCAATCCAAAAGTAAGTAATGAGTTGGTATGTAATCTAGAAAGTCCTGGAGACTGTGTGTTTGGTTGTTGGGTTTTATTATCCTAGCTGTTTTTCTGTATTTTTGGAACGGTTTGTGGTATCTAGGAGTTTTCAAGGAAATTTCTTGCTGAGTTGGTGGTGTCTGTTGCTGTTGGCCTGTATTCTTGTTTTGTGTATTAGTGTGTGTGTGTGTGGTGTGTGTTGGTGTGAGTATGTGTTGCGTGTGTAGGTGCGTGTGTGGATGAGTGTGTGTGTGTGTTCTTGGGAGGAGGGTTGTTTCTGGAAAACTGATTAGGTTCGGGGGTTCTGGTGGGTTTCTTTTGAATAGTGGGATTGTTTCAGGGGTTTCAAATTTGTGGGTGTTGGGTGGTTATTTTGGGCGGGAGTTGGTGGATTCTTGTGGGGTGGTATAGTTGTAATAGGTTTGGTCTTTGAGGTGTTTTTTGGTTGTTTCAAGAAGGGTATAAAGGCTGGGGTTTATGAGTGGAGTTTGAAGAGGAGGGATGACTTAATCTGGTCTTGTTGGTTTCGTTTCGTTTTTATCAGTAAGTTAGGTTATGTTGTGGGTTTGGGTAATAGAGAGAGGCTGGGCAAGGGTAGTGGATTTAGGTTGACTTCGAAGGCGAGGGGGAAGGTAGTGATTTTGTGTCGGGTATGCAACATGTTTTCAAGATCGTGCTTCAGGATTGTTTTCTGGCCAGGTTTTTTTGTGATGAGATGGAGTACTTTGTTGCGTTTTTATTGCTCCGCAGACCATGATATTAGCTCTGGTTTTTTTCGAGTAGGGATGCTGGTTTGGCTTGGAGTTTTGGCAGATTCGAGTAAGGATAAAGCTTCTGCAGGTGATGTTCTTTATGCTTGTCTCAGTCTCCTCAAGCTGTTGTTGGTTCGAGAGGGGTATGCCTTGGTGTTTTCTTGGGCTGGGCCAACTAGAGGGGATCTTTTTGTGTTTGTTTGGTATAGTGTGAATTAGTAGCTTTGGATTTTTCATTCTACGCCCAATTTTGTGGAGTGGGCTAGGTTTATGTTTTTTTCTTTTTTCTTTATTTTTGATCCTTTTCTTAATTTCTTTTGGAGTTTTGTTCCATATAAATTTTTGAGAAGGATCCCCCTTGTACATTCCTTCTCTCTTAATTTTAATTTACGAGGCTTGACCTCACTTACCCCCCTAAAAAAAGCGTTACAATAGGTCTATTGTAACACCAGGGGGCGTTACGTATACGAGCATTACGATAAACACCCTAATGTAACATTGCACTGATATATTGTAAAAAAGAGGAAAATGTTACAATAGGCACCTACTGTAACACCAACAGAACCAAATGTAACGCAAAATGAGTGATACAATAGCTTGATCAAGATTGCATAAGGGGGACCACCTATGGGTCCCATATAACTTATTGTAACAGTCTGTTCTATCAATTGTAACGCTAATTTTTTTAATTAAGTAATAGTAGCATTTGTAATCTAACACTAAATTAAAATACATTACACTATAATAGGCATATGTAACATTTAAAAAGTATTGAAAACAACAAAGTTGTTTTTACAAGTGTAATAAAAGAAATTACATAATTAACTCTAAGTGTGGCAATTGGTTCATTCCCCTCCGCATTCCTACTGTATGTACACCCCGATAATTGCGTCCAATTACAGTAATATGCTCCGTTGTTGCAAGGAGATGTCACAAAAGTTGTACTTGGGTTGTGGCTCGATTCAAGATGATCAGCCATACTATAATTAGCTTTGTACCACCCACCATCCTCTAGAAAATCCAATGTCATCTTTGAGACTACTGACCTCGTATTCACTTAACCGATTATGATTTCATTCATTATAAGCGTTTTCTCCCAGTGAGACCTTGTAGCAAGTCTACTTCCTGAATTAAAGTACTTGTATCGACTAACCCGGTCATGATTAGAATGAAACTGTACTCGTGCATCACCAGTAGGCAAATGACCAGTTGGTAGTTGCCATGGGAAAGATTTCCATTTTTCCCAAATATCAGTGCTTCATATACATATCTGACAAGTACAATGGATATATTAGTAAATAGCTTAGGCTGTGTGTGGGAAGGAACAGATACACACAAAGTTAAGACAAGGTTGCTTCTGTTTTAAATTGATGTTAACACACATTCACACCCTTATGAGTAAATGCAGAAATCTGTAACTTACATGAGCATCAGCTCCTGAGGAAATCAGGATATTCAGATTGGTGGGGAAAGCCAAACATGTCACTCGCTTCCGATGGCCTTTCAGTACAGATTTTACCTACGCAAGTCAACACAGTACTATTAAAATCAATTTTGATAAGACAAATTACAAATATTACCTCATCAGTCTCAATATTGTATATACATTAACTAAATCGTTCATTACGACTTCTACTCATCTTACAAACAATATATGCTAATCAACACATTAATAGTCTATCTAAACATATCTAAATAGAGGAATTACTGCGTATCTAAACATACCCTGCAGCCTAGCAGACACTAGTAGACACTGCGTACAAGTCATTCTTGGATAGGTCCATACATGGAGAAGCTTCCTCAAAGTGAACTCCTGCAATGTCAATGGCCATAAGAAGGCCACTAGCTGATTGCAATATCTGTGGAATAACTTTTACAGTGTCCTGTAAAATCCCAATGATTATGTCAGGTCCCCCACATATATTAAGTTAAGTATTTGAAGTAAAAGGAAAGAAAACAGACTTAATTGTAAATCTTTAGTACCTTTTCCACTTGGATTATGTTCATCAGAATCCCACATCCATAGCTTTTGAACACCCCCTGATCCAAGTACCAAAAGACCATTCCTGAATTTATATATAAAATTCGAGAAACCTGGTTTTAGAAGTTTCATAAATGAAAGTCTTATGACAGATGTATCATGAAACAAATGTTAGAATATATATTAGTGAACCTTGTTTCCGGTGTCTAAGGCATCCAGGGTAAGCATCCGCCATCGATTAGGATTAGTAGTCTCTGTCAACTGCCCTGATTTGGCCTTATCTACTACATCATCCACGGGGGTTGAAATTTCCTGATTTTCACCCACAATTTAAACATAATTAAAACATTACACCAACATAATACAATTAAACATGATCTAGGTGAGCTATTTGAAATTCCAATCATGGCAGCCAAATTTAAATTTAAACCCAAGTGATAACAGCAAGTCCTGCCAGGTCCTATAAATACCATTGTTGCTGTCCATACAGATGTACTAGTTTTTCAGTACAAGTTGCTTAATGAGGATTGCTAGAATGCTCCAAATGAATCAGAAATGAAACCAATCGATTATACATTCTAGTTAATCATCAAACTCGATAATTATAACATCATACATTACTAACAAGACATATCCAAATATACTTTATATATTTGTATATTTAAACTCACCAAATCAATAATTTTAAAGATAGTATCCTGATGTCTTGTTTTCGCCTCATCCGCAATTGCCTAACAAATATAAAATCCAATATGTTTCATTTCACCATACACATTTATAAATAAAATTAATTAATCGCACAAAACATCAATACAGAGAGATCAACTTAAAATGGTGTAAACCTAATTTGGCAGCCAAATCCGGTAATCGAGACACCTAATCGTTACAATACCTAATTCGTACCCTAATTACTCAAACATCCAACTCAAATATCTTAATTAGTAAAACACAAATTAATTACTAATCGAAGCAGGGAGAAGAAGATGCTAAGAAGTTCAAAACCTCTGAATATTATTTACAAATCAAACAAAAAACTAAAATTGAGAAATCTAACCAGAAAGAAGAAGAGTTTGTAATCGTTGTTGTAGCCAGTACAAGAGAGAGACGAGAGAGAGTACCTTCAGGGAACAAATGAAGTGGGAGAGGAGGCTCAGAGTGAGATTGTGAGAGATTTATCGAAGAAGTTTTCGCTTGGGGGGAAATACCGCTCAAATATTTCACTTAGTAAATCGTGAATATTTTTATTTTATTTTTATTTTCAATTTTTCTTTTTAATTATTTAATTGTTATTGATTAAATAGGAAAATAAAAAAAAAGTCTTTGAATTTATGTATAAGAAATTCTAGATTTAAATCATATTATATGTTACATTGATCATTCACTAGTAAATTGGAATATAATTAAATAATACTAATATATGATAATATTTCTATTTTAATATTTTTAAAAATTACAAAAATATTTAATATAACACCAGTTGTTAGTGTTACATGTTGTGAACACCGGAAATTCTCCGCAACACTAGCTTTGTAGTTATTGTAACACTGCAAAAGAGGTGTTATAATAGGCCAAAAAACTCTTATATAATGTAACGCTTCTTCTAACATTTACATTAGCGCAGTCCAATCATAAGTTTTATAAAATTCAGTCAAAAGATAAAGACTTTTGATTAGTTCTTAGCTAGATTTGATTTTGCTTTAAATTATGATCCAGAAATGTAATTATAAAATGTGAGGTCCCTGCAAATAATGGCTTGAATGTCACTACATGCATGATTAATATATTGAGAGAGGCCTGCAATTTCAAACTTACACTAGTTTTTTAATTTCAGGACCATTGTGTGCATCATAATATAAACATATTTATTTTTGATAATATATGTTAAGATACAACTATTCAAGCAGAACTTTCACATTATAAATAGTGAGTTCTAAGTTTGCTGAGTCTCATCCAACTTTTTCAATATCATCTTAAATATAAAGAAATTACTCAACATTCATGGCTTCAAGTGTCCAAGTTTTAGGAACAATTTATAGCCCATATGCGAACCGGGTCCAAATTGCTCTAAATCTCAAGTCAGTTGACTACGAGTTTCTTCCACAGGATTTGAGATCCAAAAGTGATCTTCTACTCAAGTCTAACCCTGTTCACAAGAAAGTTCCTGTACTAATCCACGATGGCAAGTGCATCTGTGAATCAGGGATCATTGTACAGTACATCGACGAGACTTGGACTGGCAATGGTTACTCTATTCTTCCCTCTGATCCTCATGATCGTGCTGTTGCTCGATTCTGGGCTGCATATTTTGAAGACAAGGTAACTTCTTAAAGTTTGATAAAATGATAATAATAGTATTAAGAAATATCGCAACATTCAGTTTTAGTAACTTCATCAGGTCAATTTGCAAAAAAAAAAAAGATCATCACTCCAGATGACTGGGCAAAAATAATAATTTTGAGGTGTTAGTTAGTATGGTACAGGGGTTTTTATTTTGATCATATTTTTTAACATGCTATTTATGAGACTATGATTTTTCGCAGTTTGCACCTCTGTTGAAGGAACTAAGTGCAGCCAAAGAGGAGGAAAAGGTTGCATTGAAAGAGCGAGTAGACGAAGGACTGGGATTTTTAGAGGAAGCTTTTCTGAAATGTGGCAAAGGGAAGGCATTTTTTGGAGGAGATCATATTGGGTACGTTGATCTTATTATAGGAAGTTCCTTTGGATGGATAACGGCTATGGGAAAAATGAGTGGGAGTCATTTGATTGAGGAAACAAAAACACCAGGGCTCTTCGGATGGGTTGACAGTTTTTTGTCGAATGATGTTGTTAAGAATGTTATGCCCACGACCGAGATGTTCATTGAACTCCTTACCAAGATGCAAGCCAAGGCCACGGCTACTTGAAACTATGTTGATTTCATCACAAACTATGCTTATCAGTTTTTATGTTATGTGTGTTTCTTTTGTGAGAGTAAATAAGTAGGTTGGAGATTTTTGTCTTCATTGTTTCTGGTCTAGATTTCTTGTATGAGCTGTTTTAATTAATTATACATAATTGCTTGTAACTTTCAATTCATCGTGTCTGCCAATTGTCAATTGAATAAATCAGAATCTTTGTCTAGCAGTACACACTTCCACCAAAGTCCAACTTTCGTATTCCGTCCTACAAATCTGTAGCTTATGATAATACCTTCTAATCCTTATGATGGCGCTGCTGCTCATGCCCGACTCTGGAGTGTTACCATAACATTTCACAGTTGGTTCTATTGATTTGCGGGGGCAAAAATCAGATCAGATGGAGGAAAGAGGTGCATTGATAGAACCAAAAGAGGAAGCAATGGTAATTTGGAGGAGGCTTTTGTAAAATGCAGCAAATGGAAGAGGTACTTTAGAGGAGAAAAGATCCAGTACATTGATATTGTTCATGGAAGCTACATGGGATGGATAAAGGCCATGGAGAAACTCGGCGGCATAAATGCCAAAACACCAGGACTGATAATGCTTTTAAGTGTGTTATACCTTAAACTGAGATGTTTGTAAAACTTCTGCAAGCCAAAGCTAGTGCTCCTCCAACAAAAATAGCTTTTATCTACATCTATATGCTTACTAAATCTTGCTTTTGTATTCCCTGTGTGAGCAATTTAGTCATTCGAAATGGTTGGAGCCTGATTTACTATTTTCCAGTTCTCTGTTATTTTAAATTGAGGTTTAAAAGGTTCAAAAGATAACTTCAATCAAACAATTAGGCACAGCCAATTCATAGATATAAATCATAATTGATCAATCTCATACATATTTGAGACATCAGGTTTACAATTATAATAAGTTGCTGTTCAGTTCAACTTTAAGTCTCCTTCATTGCTTGACTTCACCAGTAAGCTCAACGTCGAATCCAGGTTTTTCATCACCAACCATCCTGGCCCTCTTGTAACGATAGCGTCGAGATACAACTAGAAAATAAGCCAAATTTATTACTCCCATTAGTGCTATAAGGTAGTAAAAGTAATCAACTCTCCCTTCATTGATATCCTTTGTTAACCAATCAGGTTTTCCGTTCTTTGCAGTCGTACTGTGCACGATGTTAACCACCAATGTACTAAGATAATTAGCCCCGCTATTAGTAACAAAAACTAAAGAAATTGCTAGACTTTTCATTGTCTCCGGAAATTCTTTGTAATAAAATTCAATCTGTCCTATAAGATTGAACGCCTCAGCAAATCCCATTAATATAAGTTGTGGTGCAAGCCACATGACTGAAATAGGTGCGATACCATCTGGACTAGGATGCGCTATGGCAGAGTCTCTTCTCATCTTTTCACAAATACCGGAAGCAACCATTGATAAAGCGGAGAAAAGGATTCCAATCCCGATCCTTTGTAGGTTTGTGATACCACCTTCGAGTTTAGTGACTTTTCGTATAGATGGCACAATAACACGATCATAGAGTGGAACCCATAACCCTATTGTAATCATAGATATAACTGCCAGTGAACCTGCTGGGATCTGGAACTTTGGTGAAAGTTGTCGGTCCATTTTTAGGGCTTGTGATACGGTGAAAGTGCCTTGTTGAGAAAAAGCAAGAAAACAAATAATACCAGAAGCCCAAACAGGGATTATATTGATCAGGCATTTTACTTCTTCTATCTGTTGGACACTGCATAATTTCCAGGCATTTGCTTTGGAGCCATCTGCCTTGACATCGCCATCCAGTATGATAGCAGCCTTGTTTAAGAATCTGCACAATAAGATAAAATAAACCAAACTTCGTAAGCTTACTTCTGAACTCCATTGTCAAATCCACTAGTTAAAACTAAATTGCACCTAAGAGATTGAATTAAATATGCCAAAAAACAGAACCAGGGTATGTCCGACCACAAATAAACAGAGTTAAATAGAAAGCAACATAAAGTATGAGCTGTTGCAGACAATATTCACTCTACGAAACATGTATTACCTTAAATCATTTGTTAGGGCCAGCTTTGACAATGCAGAGGTTCCTACTGGAGGTGGATCATAATAAACCCCATGACGGGCGCCATCTTCCGGGAGCTTAACTTTTCGTTTCTTGTAAGCCACCATGAGCCCTTGCGCAATGCCAGAAAACACACTGCCCTCGGGCTTAATGTACACATAAATTCTCATACCAACGAAGAACAACACAATAGAAAATGCCATAAATCCAGTAGGGAGTGCGAACCCGAGGATCCAACTGACCGAGTCTTGTATGTAAATCACCACAGTTAATGCAATGATAAGCACAATTGTGAAAGTAACATAATACCAATTGAAGAAGCTAGTAATGCCTCTTCTTCCTTTATCTGTTGTTGAATCAAATTGGTCTAAACCAAAAGGAAGGCTGCATGGCCTAATGCCACCTGTGCCTATGGTTAGAAACCCTAAGCCTAGAATCAACATGCCGAACTGCGAACTTGTGGGGCCCACACACTGATTAAGATTGGCTTGTTTATCGGTACATTTTGGGGGATGCAGGTCTGGTACAGACACAACCAGAGTCAAGCACACCATTCCCTGTCAGTATCGACTCATATCATTAGATCAATTACTATAAAACTTCAAATACAAGAAAACTTATAATCAAGACTAATTTAATTTTCTAATTATGTTGATCACACGAAAATGGTAAAGAGACGTTGCATCTAACAGATAATTCATAGACTTTTCATCTTGCCAGTAAAGCTGTTAAAACAGAAATATGTATTCGAGGACAAGCTAGCTTAGTTAATATTATATTTTTACATATTTAGCTAAGCATGCCGAACTGGAACAAGAAATATACCAGAGTATAAATATATTATTAAATTAAAAATATTGATGAAACTAATGACAGTTAAGTTTGAAACAAGAAGATAATCAAACCTCAAACAAAAAAAACAAGAAGATAATGATAAATTTTGGAGTATAGAACTAGATGGCATAACACTACAAACAAATTTAAACGGTTACAAGATCCCCATGCTTACCCGCATGTATGTGAATTGAGATAGCTCAGCCATGAAGAGTACTTGCGTAAAGCAGTTCATAATATGAGAATTTATACTTTATTACATCACCGAGTCATAAAGTTTGAAGACTTTATGATACTTATGAACAGCTTGCAGATTCAGGCTTAAGAACTTCCGTATTTTTTCTAATTAGGTGTCCAGATCAGTTTGTGCGCACCTGACTAACCCCGAAGAAGATTAATACAGTCGAGTTTTTATTATAGACAGGAATATATACTTCAAACAAATGGTACCGGATATTTCAACGTTTATGGTATGCTAAGAGTATCAAGATAAGTTTGCAATCGGTTTCGATTCAGAAAGCTTATATTAAATTCTGTTTCGATTAATTTAATTTACAGTATACACAAACGCAGCTGAGACTAAATTTACGTACCAGAAGAGCAGCAAAGGAGGAGAAAGCAATGGTACGAAACCTTCCGACATAGGCATCAGAAATGAAGGCACCAAGAATAGGTGCAAAGTTTGAAATACCAGACCATATATTGATCACATTGGATGCGTACACTTGGTCCATGTGAAATTGTGTCATCAAGAACACATTAAAATTGGCTAGCAGCCCTACTGTTGCTAATCTCTCAAATGTTTCATTTCCTGCAAATACAACATATACAACATGATACATCAATCAGTTACATGCATGCATGTTGATGTTATTTACCTATTATGTAGGGCATGGATTTCCATCCACCGGGCTTTCTTGTAGTGGTTTGTTTGGACAAAGTATGATCAACTGCAGAATGGTATATTTCAGAACTATTTTCCGGTGACTTTGAGTGAGAACAAGTGGTGATGGGGAAGCATTTTGCCGACAAACAGATCCAAGAAGAGCTCAGTTGCTCTCTAGTTTCTTCTCTTGCCGCCATCTTCTATCACTTTCTTACTTCTTGTAACTCATATGTGTATATTTAGTCTACAAACCTCCTTAAGTTTACTAGTCACAGATACATTTATGATACATGCAAGTTATAGATTTTTTAAGTTGGGTCATAATATAGTACAACCGACTAAAATACATATACATCCCAACCAACACTTCATCCTACTATTTTATTTAGGAAATAAGATATAAAATGTCATAATTTTTCGAGAAATAGTAAAAATATTTGTACATGCTAGTTACCCGTTACCTCTGCTAAATTGCGTGCCTTTAAAGTTCTTCACAGATCAGCGTCAATTTTCTCTTCATCGTCTAATCTAAAATGATGTAAGCTCTAAGCGTTTAAGTCTTATTTTTTGTAGTCCCATAATTTTGGTACAATATATATGCCAATTAATCAAAAAAATATAATAAAATTTAAGTGTTTAACCATTTAAGTGTTGGGTTCGATTTAACTATTTTCGTAGCTAACTTTTAATTTTCAAGACAGTGTAGCCTAAAATTTAAGCAAAACAACATGAACTTTTTTTAAAAAAAAATTTCTCTCCATGCGTGTGAGAGGCTGATTTTCTCTCCTTATCTATCTTACAGATCTGTGTGAGTATTGGTTCTTATTTTCAATGGCACGTTACCAGAACGTTGACGAGCAGTTAGCGGATCTTAGTGTGGAGGATGAAGAGAACGAAGATCTAATCTTTGAAGGGGATGTGGTGGAGGAAGTAAACAAATATGATACGTGCTTGGTGGGGAGATTCTTGACGGAGAAGAACATCAACATCAGAGCCATGAAATCAAAAATAGCGGATATTTGGAAGCCAACGATGGGTATCAATATTAAGGAACTAGAAGCAGGGATCTTTCTATTCCAGTTTTATCAGAGAAGATAAGATGCGGGTGTTGAATGGAGGGCCCTGGAGTTTTGACAACGCAATGCTTATGTTGGAATCGATTCCGGTGGGAGAAGACCCATTAAGAGTTTCACTATGGTGGCTTAACATCTGGATTCAAATCCATGATCTTCCAAGCGGATTCATGTCAGAAGCTGTGGGGATGCAACTGGGTAATTTTTTTGGCGAGTTCATCTCATATGATCCTAAAAACAATAGTAGTATCTGGAGGGAATGCATGAGAATCAGAATAAGGCTGGATGTTAGGAAGGCGCTAAAGAGAAAGAAGAAGATTAAAAGAAAGAATGGTTCGGAGTTTGTGGTCACGTGCAAGTACGAGAGGTTGGGGGATTTCTGTTTTGTGTGTGGGCTTGTTACACATACGGAGAGATTCTGTCGCAAGTCCTTAGATACTAGAAGTGACGGTGCAACCCAAGAGTGGGGAGTATGGTTACGTGCACCACCTCGGAGGGGTGGAGGTCAAGGCAGCAGTAAATGGTTGAGGGAGGAGGACGACGTTGGCTGGGAGGAGCGAATCGGGCGGGGAAACAACTATCCCACCTATCCGGGCGGAAAATCAGGTGATCAGGATAGAGGAGGAAATTTAGGGCGCATTGTTAGGAGTAATGGGGGGGAATTCAAATCAACCATTTCTCAAGATTACGCAAGGCGGGAATTCAAATGATGTTGGGCCTCACTCGTTTATTCAAATAACAAATGGGCTTTATGAAGAGGAGGAAAACGGGCTGGATTTGGAGGAAAGAAAAAGGAAGCGTATTGGACCACTGTCTAAAGGTCCAATGGACACAGACGACATCTTTTCAAGGGGTGAGATTGGTAATAAACTGGAGCAACTAAAGGAAGCAGTATTTTCTGATGATGATTATACTCTTTCTAAGAAAACTGATTTGGCTACGCTTGCTGAGCAAGCTAGCCGTCCATTATGAATTTCTTAAGCTGGAACTGCAGAGGTGTGGGGAGCCTCCGTGCAGTTCGAATTTTAGGAGATTTATTGAAATCTTCTCGCCCTGAGTTTGTATTCTTATCGGAAACTTTAGTAGATGGAAAGGTCATTGAGGAGTTGGTGGAAAAGTTTGGCTTTTCTGACTATTTTGCGGTTGATAGCATAGGGAGAGGTGGAGGTTTGGCGATCATGTGGAAACGTTCTGTAGAATGTAAAGTGATTGATTTTTCGAATAACCATATAGACGTTCATATTATGGAGAGGTCTAATGTTTCTTGGAGATTGACGTGTTATTATGGGTTCCCTGAGAGAACTCGCAGACAAGAGGCGTGGAACTTTTTAAGAGGTCTGGCGAATAATGATAACTCCCCTTGGTGTATTTTCGGAGATTTTAATGATATGCTGAGTGTAACAGATAAAGCAGGCCCTCACCCACATCCCCCGTCCTTAGTAGAAGGCTTCAAATCAACGGTGGAGGACTGTGGGTTATTGGAGGTTGATCTGAAAGGTGGTGACTATACGTGGGAGAAAAGCAAGGGCAAACCTAACTGGGTTAGAGAGAAGCTGGATAGGGCTTTTGCAAATGTTAATTGGTGGAGAAAGTTCCCGCTGTGTAAGCTTTCTGTTATCCATACTATTAAGTCTGATCACGACCCTATATTGCTCGAGCCCATTAACACTGAGTTCTCGAGGAAACAGTTCAGGTTTAAATTTGAAAACACGTGGTTGCATGAGCCCAGCTTCAAGAAGGGAGTATCTGAGCATTGGAGAGAGATTCCCAAAATCCATTTGCTTCCAAAGCTTCTTTCCGTTTCGTCCTTTATGGCAAGATGGGGTAGAACATTTTTCCATAAGTTTAGAGATAAAGTTAAAAAGCAGAAAGCTGTTCTCTGTGGTCTAGTGGACAGAACTGATGAAGTTGGGGTTAAATGCTACTTTGAGGAAAGGCAAAAGCTAGAGGACTTATTGATGCATGAAGAGTTATATTGGAAGCAAAGAGCTAAAGCCTTCTGGTTAACCGAAGGGGACACTAATTCCAAGTTCTTTCATGCCGCAGCGTCGAGGAGGAAGAAACGTAATCATATCACACATTCTGTGTCTGGGGATAATGAGGTAGTGTACAACCATGATGACATGAGTAAAGTGGTAATGGATTATTTTCAAAAAGTTTTTGATGGAGATACTAATGCTACAATCTATCCAGTTAATGAAGAGGAACGAATAATCACTGATGATCAAAATACAATTCTTACAGCTGAGCTAAACTTCAAGGAGTTTACTATGGCAGTGAAACAAATGCATCCGGATAAGAGTGTTGGCCCTGATGGCTTAAACCCAGCGTTCTTTCAATATTTCTGGAGTATTCTGGGGGAGGAAGTGTTCAGTTGCTGCAAAGATTGGTTATCTAGGTTCTCTTTTCCAGCAGATCTAAATGATACGACTTTGGTGTTAATTCCAAAAAAGGAAAATGCAGATCGTATGACCGATCTCCGGCCCATAGCTCTTTGTAATGTTCTGTATAAGATCCTAGCGAAGGTTCTGGCTAATAGGCTCAAAGGAATTTTACCAGGTGTGATCACAGAGAATCAATCCGCGTTTGTGCCCGGGAGGGATATCTCTGACAATGTTCTGGTAGCTTTTGAAATCTTGCATTTTATGAAAAAAAAGAACAGAGGTCAGGAGGGAGAGGTGGCTTTGAAGCTGGATATCTCTAAAGCTTATGACCGTGTGGACTGGAACTTTTAAAAGCAAAGAATGCGGACTATGGGGTTTAATGACACCTGGATTAATTGGATAATGTTATGCGTCACGACAGTGAGTTATTCCATAGCTTTCAATGGGAGTATGATCGGTCCAATAAACCCGAGGAGAGGGCTGAGGCAAGGAGATCCGTTATCTCCTTACCTATTTCTTTTCTGTGTAGATGGTCTTTCTACTAAGCTTACTAAGGCTGCTACTGATGGCCTTATAAGTGGATGCAAGATCTTTCCAGAGGCTCCCCAGGTTACTCATCTGCTTTTTGCAGATGATAGTTTCTTATTTTTCAAAGCAACTGGAGAGGAAGCGAGGGCGGTTAAAGCAGTTTTGAATGCGTATGGTTGTGAGTCGGGCCATGTGGTGAATTATCAAAAATCAGGCATTTTCTTTAGTGCTAATGTCAGGAGAGACAAGCAGCAGGAGATCAGAGATATCATGGGAGTTCAGAACGACCTGGGGGACAGTAAGTATCTGGGGCTACCTTCTCTCATTGGGAGATCAAAGAAATCAGTGTTTGGTTTTGTTAAAGAGAGAGTTTGGAGGAAAGTTCAGGACTGGAGTAATCAACTGTTGTCTAAAGCTGGTAAAATGATCATGATTAAAAATGTGGCTCAATCCATTTCTTCGTACTGCATGTCGTGTTTCTTACTTCCAAAATCCTTATGCTCTGAGATTGAAAAGTTGTTGAATGGTTACTGGGGGGGATCGAGAGGAGGCAATAATGGAGGTGTGCGTTGGATGGCCTGGAACAGACTGGCCATTTCGAAGAGTAAAGGAGGGCTTGGTGTGCGTGACCTTCGTGGGTTTAATCTGGCTCTGCTCGGGAAACACATCTGGAATTTTAGTCGTAGACCAGATACGCTTGTAGCTCGTATCTTTAAAGAACGTTACTTCCGGGATAGACATATTCTTCAAGCCAATAGAGGGGTGGATCCAAGCTTCATATGGAAAGGTATATGGGAGGCCAAAGAACATATGAAACATGGGTACATATGGGTTTTAGGAGATGGCAAGGAGATCAACATTTTTAAGGATCATTGGTTGCAAGGTAAAGTGGATTTTCGAGTTGAGGATAATCATCTGAATTTTCTAAGGGATGAAAAAGTTTGTTCTTACTTCCATCCTGATAATAAAGCCTGGGATGTGCATAAGGTTGAACATGATTTTCATGCTGAAGACAGTAAGTTGATTCTTCAAACGAGAATTATGCAGATTGATGTTAAGGATAGACTGGCCTGGACAGGTTTTCCTCGAGGGATCTACACAGTGAAGTCAGGGTATAGATTCTGGGAAAGAAATAACGCAAGTGAAGAAGATTTGATTGACTCATCAGGGTGGAACAAACTGTGGAATCTTCCAATACCTCACAAAACTAGAGTGTTTCTCTGGAGATTCTACAGGAACAACATTCCAGTTAGGAAACTGCTGAGAAGTAAAGGAGTGATGGTTACGATTGGGTGTCATATGTGCACAGTGGACGTAGAACACCTAAGACATATGTTCTATGAGTGCCCATTTGCTGTTGAATGCTGGAACAAGTCAGGTCTGAGCATTGATATGCAAGATATAGAGTCGGCTTCGGAGTGGCTGCTGGAAACGATCAATAAGGAGAATCCTGAAACGTCTCAAAAGATTGCTACTGTGCTCTCAGGAATCTGGTTTGCTCGAAATACAAAAGTCTGGGAGGGCAAGACTATTACTCCCACAATCAGTATGGAGCTAAGTTCAAAGCTGGTGAGAGAATGGGAAGATGCTAATAAGCGCACTGGTCACACTCCCCAGGAGCATTCAGGTTTATCAGATATTCAAGTAATGTGGCAGTCTCCTGCTCTAGGGATGTACAAGCTAAATGTGGATGCCTCTCTCCATAGGGGTGAGTGTATGTTTACTCTAGGTTTGGTTGTGTGAGATGACTGAGGGCGATTCATAATGGGTAAGAATTTAAAGGTTGCAGGTGAGGCTTCAGTCATGGAAGCTGAGGCAACAGGAGTCCTTGAAGCGATCAAGTTGATCAAGAGTTCTGGGTTACGTAGGGTTGTTATTGAGACTGACTCTCACCTGGTGGTGCAAGCTATTCACTCTGAGGAGGCATATCAGTTGGAGGTAGGGCACATCATCGACGAGTGCAAGGAGAATCTAAGAAGCCGAGCTGATCTATCCCTTTCCCATGTTAGAAGACAGGCAAATAAGTCTGCCCATGTGATGGCAAGAGTTCCATGTATGCTAAATAGCAGCAATCTCTTTTTATCTCCTCCAGTTATGTTATTGGAGATGTTATCTGAAGATTTTCCCAGTTAATGAATTCCTTTATTTTAAAAAAAAAAGACAGTGTAGCCTATCTTCTAGGGTGAAGAATAATTGTACTATTCTTTTAGGATGCCATTAAATTGTTATTTTTATCTACTTAACCAAAGATTTTTTTTAAAGAGGAGTCAATTCAATAATGAAAATCTATATGGTATGTACAAATATGATTGAAATTAATAAACACTTAAATATATCATTTTTGAATCTTGCTTCCTAAATGATTGCGATTTTTTTAAGGTATTATAAATAGATATGTACTGTTAAGAGTTGTCTCACATCGTTTGTGGCAGGGGCAGATTGTTAGAATATACCGCATTATGGGGCATTTTGGGAGTTACCCAAAACCAAACCCGTGAGAACTCGGCCCAGAGCGGACAATATCATACGAATTTGGAGTTAGGCCTACTTAGCAAGTCCAACAAGTGGTATTAGAACCAGGTTATAACGGTACAAAACAATCTCAGATGAGCATCCAGAATGGACCTAGGAGGAGTTATATGGGCTACCCAGTATGGGCTCAAGGAAAAAAGCATGTGGGCCTTCCGATATGGAACCAGGGGGAGTTAAAAAGTTAGAAAGATTCTAGTATGAGTCCAGGGGGAGCAAATAACACAATCAGGTAGCAGATCTGACTGGTGTCAAGCCCGATGTGTGAAAAGGGAGATTGTTAGTGCATCTCCAATGCTAAAATGTAAAAATGGTTGGCTATATGATTAGCTATCATCATTTTTTAAAATTTTAGCTAAGGGGATAGAATTATACTTTAATGGTATTATCTATATTTTCAATATGTAAAATTATAGTTGAGGGCTTTTATGGTTGTACAAATATAGCCAACTAAATATGATTATCTATAATTTTTGCTAAGGGGTTACAAGGTTGCAGTGTAATTTTTTTTACATATTCTCTAAAATTGCCACATAGATGTCACCTAGATTTTTTAGCTAAGGATTTTCTAGCATTAGAGATGCTCTTAGAAATGGTCTCACATCGTTTGTGGGAAGATTAGATTGCTAGAATATAAACAACTAGACAACTCCATTAGTACGAGACTTTTTGGGAGTTACCCAAAACAAAACTCGTGAGAGCTCGACCAGCGGACAATATTAGTAACTAATGTGGAGTTAGGAATACTTAGCAAGCGCAACATGTACTTGTTGAGCCAAATTGCTTTGGTCCATCCACTGTAGATGCGCTCCATAAAAAATAATTTTTATTGAAATAAAATTCCGTAAATTCTGTGTAACTATAATCTCGGACATGAATAGTATTCCCGAAAAAATCAATCTCTCAAGCGGAGAGAATAAACAAAAAATAAAAAGAAAATGGGAGTTTATTGAAGAAAAACAAGAGTTTAATTAAGAAAAATGAAAAAAAAAATTGTGATTTTTCATGAAAAAAAATAATTGTTATTTTTCAGAGGTGAACACCGATCAAATCTCCTCAGAAAAACGTAGGAAACAAATGACTATTCATAAAAAATAAAGATCGTTAGTTGGTTACTTTTTAGAGTTTCCCTCTCTGCGGTAGAAATGGAACATCAAATTTCAATACAAAATATTTTTAAATTTAAAAACAACTTTTAATATATATTGAAGAATTTAACTACATTTTAATAAGTTGGTTTAGTTCTTACATCGAAACTTCCTTTAATTTAATGTAAATGTCAATCAAGTTAAATTAAATTATATTATATTAATTGAGAAGAGATTGAATATTAAGCGAGACGGAGGACTCGAAGGTAGATGTGATGGGCGATGATGATTAAGCCGCTCTCGCATAATTTGTGTGTTGGATTTTATGATACGTCATAGTTCACACGCCAAAAAACTATTAAATTATTTTAGAGATCTCAAAAAACATTCAATTTTTTTCTCGAATGATATAGAATAATTTCTATTTGTGGATGTGTATTATTACATCGTAAATTTATTATTATTTTATCATAAATTTATTATTATTTTATATAAATTATTTGTCAGACATTAATATGATCTTTTGAAATAATGATTTATAAACTTATCTATTTTAGTATTTCCTTCTATATATTAAAGGGCAATCAAATGCAAATTGAATCTTTTTAATGACTGTGAAATTATGAGTTTACTTTTTATTTTCAAAAATTAGACAAATGGCACCATTATATAGTTTGTATATACTAAGATTCGAACCACTTACCATCTATGGTCCAAGTACATGTCACCGCTAGTATACAACATATCTCATTAAGGCCTAATTAAAAATCTTATTTGATAAACTACATCATTTCTTTCTAACGTAATCTTTTTCTATTATTTTAACTTTTTAGTAATAAAATGTTGTTTTATATTATTTATGTAACTCCGTTTTTTTAGTTTCCGTATAAGTTATATCTCCTTCTATATATTTAAAGAGGACTACGAGAAAATTGAGTCATTTTAATGGCAGTAAAATTACAATTTTGCCTTTTATGTTTGAAAATTTTAAAAATGCCATTTTCCACACAATTTTTATTAAATATAAATATCGAACCCCAAACTTTTTACTCAAAAATTTCATATCACTGCCATTTTGCTACATAAATTCTTGAGTTTATTTAAAAAAAATTATTAGATAAGGCATATCCTCTCTTTTTATCTAATACTTTTTTTTACTTTAATTTTTGAGCATATAAAATGTTAATTTATATTATTTACGTACCTCCTTTTTATTTAGTTTTTGTAGTTTTATTATAGAATTTTAAAAATGTCACATCTCATATTTGTTTCACTAACCTCATATTCATTTTCACTCGCTTCACATTTATAAATTCTCTTAGTCAACCCCGATTATATATATATACTATTAAATAATTTTTTTATGAAAAATAGTATTTTAAAAAAATATAATAATCAGTAATTTTATTGATCAAATTTGTTACACTATAATATAATACATATTTTTAATTTGTCATTCATTTACATTATAAATCAATTTCAATATGATTTGATATTAAGAATATAAGATATTATCAACTTTTTTATATATTACGAATTAGTATATTGTTTCTTATTTAAAAAATATACTAAAAATATAAAATTATTATTTTTAGTTATCCCCGCATACCTGTGGAATCCTCGTTCCGACGGTAATCGATAATGAAAAGAATTCCGGTTTAAGATTCAAGGTGTGTTCGGGGATCAGGGCGGGTTAGTACTTCCCGACCCCGAAGTGACCCGATTCACATCCGTGCAAATAAACTTCAAATATTTTAGTTATAATGATATAATTTTGATTTTTTTATTAATTGGGATCATATAACTTAAAATAAATATATAATCTCAAAATTATCGGGGTAATTAAAATCGAACTCTACGATAAAAATTAAGCTCTCAAAATTTAAGTTATCTGATACCCCTACAACAGTATGTATGAAAACAAAAAGAAATAAAAAAATCCAGTAAAAAGTTAAAATAATTATTTATTGTATTCAAAAATTATTTTTACATAGATGCAAATTTCATCGAGATAATATATCAATATATATATATATATATATATATATATACAGGGCACGGATTTTTAAGCTAATTGTTTATTATAAAGCATTATTCATAAATTTTCTTGCTGTCAAGTATCGCGTGGTCTGACCGATTTTAAAGGGTCAAACCAAACTAAACCAAAATTATTAATTTATGTAATTTTCAATCCGAACCCAAATCAAATAGTAGAAAATCCAAACGGAAGTCTGCAAGGGTTGACTCAGTTGGTTAAAGAAAGGATAATTATTCTCTTGGTCGCAGGTTCGAATCCCGCGAGACGTGAATTTATGATTATGTCTCATGAGTTAGAGTATGTCGCTTAAATACGGTTTATATTGATTCACGTAATTTGCAGACTATGGCGTGAGTCCGTTGGTTTACTCGGTGCGCATCCAAAGGGTAGCGGCTGCGGGTTATATATAATAAAAAAAATCCAAATGAAACTGACATAAACGATTTGGTTGAATCGGTTTCGGATTTAAACCAAAATTTTTAATACATCATATTTTTGATATTTTTTGCTAAAATTTGAAGAAAATAAAACTATGTTCGTAATACATAATCTAAAATTTACTCGAAAGCATCTGACGATTACGCATGCATGAATTAAAAATTAGTTTATAATTAGGCTTCAACTCCATTACAGGGTTTAACAAGTATCGAATGACCCAGACAAAAAAATAACTCACAATATACTTAAGTAAAGAGGATGTAGTACAAATAAAGAAATGGTATTTACAAGACTAACAAGAAAAATTAACTTGTGGAACATTTGAATTTTGATTGGGTGGAGTCGTTGATTTTGTTCTTGATTTGTAATAGACAGGTGCAAAACAAATTATGTCTGATAGATATTTGGAATGGGAAGCTTCACCAGGGTCAGGTTGTCCTGTATATATAAAACATATTATAGATACTAGCTTTATATGCATTGGTTATTTATAAATTATTAATATAAGTATTTTTCTAATTTTATTTATTTTTGAATAATTTTTTTTGTCCTAAAAAATATTAGTCTAATTAAATTTAACTTCAGTTAATTTTACAAAATAAAATTAATAACATATCTCATAATTTACGTAGAATATTTTAGATTATGTTGTGATTTTAAAATGATATTTTTTATTTATATTTTTAAATTATTTTATCGATAATTGTATCTCATACATTTATTTATCTTTAAATTATTTTCTTTTTTCCCAAAATATTATTCTAAATAAATTTCTTGCATTAAATACTCAATTTGTGTCTTGCCCACTTAACTTTTTTTTCAATGGAATGTTTATTTGTTGTAATATCTGATGTATTAATTAATTGATATAAATTATTTGTACATTTTTTTTATACATTTTTTTATACTTTTTTGTTTATGTATTTCTTCATTTTATTTGTCATTTTGTTTCGATAGCTTTTTGATATTTGTTTTGAATTTTTATTTAAAGTGATTTCATATCATAAATGATTAGCATGTATTTATTAAACAAACTAAATCTTTATTTCTTGATTTTATTAGGCAGACTACTTTTTTTAAAAAAATAATTAGTTTTTGTTGTACTTTCAACTCTGTACTTTTTGATGTATTAATTAATTGATGTAACTTATTTGTACATTTTTTTATATTCTTTTATTTATGTATTTGTTCTTTTAATTTGTTTGTTTGTTTTATAGCTTTTTGATATTTGTTTAGTGCTTTTATTTAAAATAATTACATATTATAGATGATTAAAATGAGTTTTAGTGAACAAACTATATCTTTACTATATGAGTTTATTAGGCAAGATATTTTTTTCAAAAATATGAATTAGTGTTTTTTGTTGTACTTAGAACTTAGTATTTCAATTAAGCCGAGTGAGGCTGTTTTAGTTATGGAATGATGTCGTGGTTTCAAAATTATATTTTTTATTTATATTTTAAATTATTTTATCGATGGTTGTATCTCTTACTTTATTTATCTTTGAATTATTTCATTTTCCAAAAATATTATTTTGTTTTGTTGTACTTTGAACTCCTGTACTTTCTGATTTATTAATTAATTGATGTAATTTTTTTGTATATTTTTTATATATGTATTTGTTCTTTATATATGTTTTTTATATTTGTTTTTGATTTTTGTTTAAAATAATTACATATTATGAATGATTACGGTGAGTTTTATTGAATAAACTACATTTTCATGAGTTTATTAGGTAAACAACTCCTTTTTTTTAAGAAATAATTGGTATTTTGTTGTATTTTGAACTTAGTACTTGAAGTTAAGCGTATGTGTATATGTCTATATGATAGTTGTTTTAGTTATGAAATAATTTTATAAACCCAACGATCAAACCATCTTACCGTACCATTTTAAGTGTTTTACACTAATTATATATTGGATATAATTGCATATAATATCTTTTTATTATAATATATCTAAAATATAATGTATAAAAATATATAATATTTTCGATTCAGTTTATATCGACTGATCTATTTCATTAAACTGAGATGATTGTGGTGATTTGGTGATTCCTCTGCAGAGTCTGCCATAAGAGCTACATTCACATACTCTTCCTCTTCATCAGAATCAGTATCATTCCATCTTTTTCCTTCAGCAATGTCTGCTCTTCCCTTTTTCATAAGCATTCAGCTTCTGTTTCAGCTTCTCCTTTTGCCTCTTCAAATCTTCATAAATTTCTTTCTTTTCATAAGAATATTTTTCCTTTGCTGCCTTGGGCTTTCTGCAATCTGCAATCGGATGCAAAATACCCCAACTCATTGCAGTTGTAACATCTTGTCTTGCTCTTGTCTACCCAGATTGACTTGTAACCTCCTCTGGAGCTTGACCCTGACGAGTAGCTTCCCTTCTGAAATCTTCCACATGAACCCCTTGATTTGTAGTTGGGTTTTCTTCTAAATCTAACATGATTAAATTTTGTTGCCATGTATGCTATAGATTTATCCTCCAACTCTTCAAGTTTTTCTTGAGTATAGAACTCACTTTCATCTTCTAGCTCACCATGAGCAATTTCAGCTACAACAATTTTCTTGATTGTTGAGGAGGGTGCAACCTTGAATTTTTGAGTTTCATGTTCACGAGCAACAAGACCATAGATAATAGCTCTCTGCTCTTGTTCCAATTCATGAGTTCTCAACTTTCCATAAATCACATCTAGGGACATGGTAATGAAATCAGCTCTTTCCCAAATTGATGTGTTCTTTTGTTCCAAGTGAACTGGTAGAGTCAACATAAACTTTTTGTTAAACTCTCATATCAGATAAACCTTCTCCTATAGCTTTAATTCGCTTAACGGTCTTGCATATCTTTCAAAGAGTGAAGATAGTGTTTCTCTGTGTTGAAGTTTAAACGCTTCATACTGAGTCGTCAGAATATCCATCCTGTTTTCTTTGACTTCTGATGTACCTTCCATCAACTCAATGATTTCTCACACATCCTTCACACTATTAATTCCTAAAAGTTGATGACTCATATCATTCTCGGTCGATTCCACTATTATGAGTTGAAGGTTTATGTCCAAATTTATCAACTCCTTGTCAGTCTTCGTATATTTACATGGATCCCTGGGATTGGATGTGGAATGAATTCTTACACCAGTCGGGGTAGTCGATTCAGCAACCACTTCCAACGGAACATAAGGGTCATTCAGTAATATCCCAATATATAATGGATTAGAAGCTTTCACAAACAACATCATCTTTTTCTTCCAAAGGTTGTAATTATCTATGTCAAATGGGGGAACCTTAATACTTCCAATTATTTGGTTGTTCATCATCTTGGCGGAATTAAAATTATATAAGATTCAAAAATTTCAAGAAATGAAAATTTTGAAAATTAAAAAATTCCAAGAAATTTTTCAAGAACTTATTTCTTTTTCCGGATCTTGTTATGTATGTCAATTAACAAGCTCTGATACCAATTGTTAGTCCCAAAGTATCGTAAAAGGGGGGGTTAAATACGATACCTACAATCTTTTTTGATTTATTTCAAGTTCTTCGTTATATTTAAGGAATCAAAATAGACACAAAACAATTCGAGGAATATATTGTTTTATTAATATAAACCTTGAGTTTGTTACAATTTAATCAATTAAATTATTAGCTACAATAAATTCGACAGTACAACAGTATGTTTACAAGCTTAAAATAAATAGAGCCTTCAATGGAGTTTCATAAGAAATACAGTTGGTTGCTGAGGAAGATAACTAAATGAAATAAATTCATTCTGCTTCTTTTGTAGGATTTCAAATTTTTTGGACAGGTGGCACAGTATTGTCCACAAAACCAAATTATGTATTTCTTGATTCAATGAATTCACCAAGTCATTTACTCGCGATAAGAGGAGAATTTTCCTTGCAATAGTGATTCTGCTTGCGACCACAAGGAAACAAGTAATCCTTGTTTCCTTCCATCTTGCGAGTATAGGGAAGTCTTCCTTTACTTGTTACTTGCGACCACAAGAAAACATGAGTCTCCCTTGCAATATTGAGTCTTCCTTTACTGGAGACTAGAAGATATGAGTCTTCCTTGAGCTTACTTGCGACCACAAGGCCAAGAGTTGACTTAGAAACATTTCTTCTTAGTGGCGATTACAGTCCTCATCTGACTTGCGACCGTAGTTGTAACATTTTCCTTGAGAAAGTTGTTAACTTATCCTGACTTGCGACCACTAGCAATTATGCCTTAGATAATTTTGCACCTCTTGAACACCTGCAATTGTATCCGTAATGAATCTTTTGTAATACTAAATTAAACCCTTTCTGATATGCTTATATTTGGTGCACTGGTCTGGTTCACAAACAACTAACATAAATTGATTTAATTCAATTTCCTTGACAATTCTGAACTGATACATCTTGGTTGATAATTCATTGCTTCATTCATTGAACACCTGATCTTTAATACTTCAAATCAAATCATTTCACTGATACTGGAAGTCCTCTGACATTTTATTCTTCATGGAGGCTTGAACATATTAATGAATTTCTTCCCATGACCTGGTTATGGCCTTAGAGCATTAATTCCATCTTTTGATTTGTTGTATTTATCCAGTCTTCATCTTCTTGTGCTTCATAGTTTAATATTATTTATTTGTTTCCGTTTCATGTTGAGTTATATTTTCTCGGTTACATATTACTTTACATTATGCTTTACAACAACACATAACACGATGTTTACTAGAAAGTCCCATCATATACGACGACGACATAGTTCCATAGCACAATTAATCTCAACCAAAATTATCATTATTGACTACATATCGTCAAAATATAATATCACAGTTTCGCTAACCAAAAGGTTCTTAAGAGAAGTGGTTAATAAATTATTGAGAGTGGTGGGCCTTAAGCCTATTGGTTAATTTAAAAATGTTTCAAAAATCATGAAACTTATATTTTCTTAAGTTTTGAATATTTCGAGAATTCAAAAATATTTTAATAATTATAAAAATTTTATCTATTAGTTTTTAAATATTCCGAGAATTTTAGAAGTATTTCGGTAATTCTTCGAGTTAGTTTCACTCGCAAGTTTATTCGTTAAATCACGGAATGCGGGTCTGATGTTAAATTCAAAAATGTTTTAAAATTTATAAAATTTTGTTTTATTAGTTTTCAAATATTACGGGAATTTTAAAATTATTTTGGTAATTTTGCGGGTCATTTTCATCCGTAAGTTGATTCATTAAAATACAAAACACGGGATAAAACTGGGCTTCTAGGAGTATAAAGACACGCGTCAATTGTTTGTAAATTGACAGAAACGTGACAGCAGTTGATTAATCATGTTGCTACGTGTTGGTTTTACAAAGAAAAAAAACAAAACAAAAAGAAAAAGAAAAACATGTAGATTCCTAATCTATCCGCCACCTTACCCTCGCACTACCCCCTCTCCCTTATTCATTTTTTTCCTCCACTACCTCCCCTCCCCATTCTCTGCCTCTCTCTTCTCTATCTATTTTTCTTCATAAATTTATTTAATTTTAACTTTCAAAAATTCATATCTCCCAAACTATCCGTCCAAATTTCAATTATTATATATAAAAATGATCAGCGCTTCGATACCTACACATAGATATTTATATATATTGCGAGATTTTGAGAAAAAAAATTGCGGAACATATTTCTGTTTTAACTTATTTTCGGGGCGTAGAAAAGGAGCCCGACGGTGTTGATTACTCCACATAGCGTTTCAGCGTGTGTATGTCTATGACTATGAATTTTGGATTTTTCTGGAGATATTTTCCGGATATCGGATAATCTCTTGGGGTGATCAGAATTTCTTTTAAGTAATGATTTTGAAATTCCGCTTTTGTACTTGGGTATTATATAGCATGTTAGTGTTTATATACTTATTTCATAACTTTTAGAAGTTGTTGTAGAAGTAGTTTTTGGCCGTGTTATTCGTTTATGGCATGTTTATACGTGCAAATATAATTATCGTATATTTTAAATTTATTAATTTTATTAAAGTATAGTTGGGTTGTATTGTTTGGGATTGATTTTAAGGGGCTCTGACCCCGGGAAAAGTCTGTTTTACAAAGACGTTATTTCGAATATTTTTGTAAAATATTTATTTCAATTTCAAATTATTATCTTTTATTATTTTCAAAATTTATAATTTAATTTAAATATTTATAATTTTTTTGATTAATTAGTTATTCATTTAATTAATTGATTAATTCATTTAATCAATCAATTTTATTTATAAATAATTGAATGAAGTGTAATTATTTATAATTAAGCCAAATAATGTTTTAAAATTATTTTGAGTTTTTAAAATTATATAAATTATTTAAAATTCAAATAATATTATTATTAATTTAATTAATCTTATTTTATTCATAATAAATAGACTATTCATCTATTTAATACGAATAAAACGCGTCTAGACTCAGAAAAATATTTTTCCTTTATTAAAAATACTTTTGAGACATAAAATATTTCGTTTCGAAAGGTCGCTTGATTTTGTAAACTTTTTTAAGTCGCATAACTATCAAAGAGTTGTATTTCAACTCGATTTCAGTTTTAAATGTACCGAGTCGAATGTTGTAATAAACTGAGTTATATGCTTTATGAATCATGTGATATGCGGAATAGGTGTTTGCATGTTGTATAAATTATGTGTTGGTAAGAGTGTCAAAAAACTGGTTTAATAGTATCTTTTGATCCGTAATTCGGATTCAGACGAAGCGAAAAATGATTAAAAGCTTATATTGTCTATTTCAATAGTTTGTAATAAAATGATTGAGTCGGAAATGTGAGTACATGCCATTGGATATGTATAATGTGATTATATGTGATCTGAATATGTATTAATTGACGATTATGTGAAGTATATGTTTATCTCTTGTGTTAAGAACGTGATAAGTGAATTACGTAACATCATGTAGTGTCCAGATTGATATTGGATTTCAGTTTGTTTGATTGATTGTTGATTGAAATAGAATAACAGGGAGATAGTCTAGTAATTAGACAAGATTATGTCAGATTTTCGATATGATTTGTACTCGTATTGATTTATAGAATATTTTGTTTAAAATTATTTGACTGTAAAATAGAGTCAAATTATGATTATGTGTTAAGTGTTTAACGGTATACATGATATGTATACGCGAAGGGGGTATAGATTCGGGGTTTGATAGTTATAAGTTAAAGTCGGTAGAGTGTTTAGTGAATATAGTATTGTCTTATTCTCGTAAAGGATCTGGACGAGACGTGCAATGTCGAAGACATACAGAAGGTCAAATGATGTCGCAAAGAAAATGAGGAACAAGTCGAGAAAGCAACAATGTGCCATAAATAGATATAGTCAGAGCTTATTTGTGAGTTATTTATGCTTGGATTGTGGAATTGGAAGGATGGGATTGAGCTGTGAGTTTGGAATCAGATTTAAGGCAAGTTCCTAAATCCTTTCTTATATATGTTGCAAAGATTTTGATATTTCTTTTATGATTGTGGTATTAGGTTTATGCTGTGAACAACATCTGGTAAATCTTTACTTTTGAGAATGAAACCTATGAATTCTTTCTACCTTCAAGTTTCGAAAAGCCCGATATCTTATCATATCCTATAAATACACACCCTTGTATACCTGATTTCTTGTTACAAATACCAAACCTTTGCTTTTACAAAGTTGAAACTCTTTCATACATGATTTGATTATCAAATGCAATGTTGTGTTAGTAAATATTTTTACAACTGTTGATTATAATTCAGTTTACAAATATGAATGTTTTATTTGAATTGAATTATTAGAATTAAATTGTTTTTATAAAATATGTGGACCATATTCGTGGTCAATTGTAGGCCAAAGTGTGCCTTGGATCAAGTATAGAGAATAGGGATGTGTGCCATGTTCGAGGTTAGCGCATGACTGATCAGCAGCCTAACATTTGGTTTTAGTTAAAATGAGATAATTCCAAGTCTATAATTCTTTCGAAAGATTTAATTTTCATAGTTTTTAATTAATTCAAAGATTGATGAATCTTTTGTTTAATACCTTGAGCTTGTGAATTCTAGATGAACAATTTCAGATTGTTGTTGTTATATTGGTACTTGCTGAACATTGTTGCTCACCCTTGATTTTCTTATAACCATTTCAGAAAGGCTTAAAGATGAGTTGCTCGAGTTCGATAGCATTTAAGGCGAAGTCTGGGCGAAGAGTATGAGTGGTTAAGTTATCCAGAGGTCAAAGAAAGTGTTCAGGGAAATTGATGAAGAAGGTTCGAGTTAAAGTCATGTATTGAGATTCATTTATAAATTAGGTTCATAAATAAAGTAGTAGTGAATCTTGTTAGCTAACTAATACAACACAGAGGGGGTGTGAATGTGTTTTACACAATTTTAGATGCTTTTTGATTTTCTTAAACTTGGTGATCAAAGCAGATAAGAATTGTAATAATATTATGCTAACTGAAGTAAAGACAGTGCACACAGTATTTCAAAACTCGCTTAATTTTATATAAAAATTTAAGCTAGTGTTTTGCTACAAATTTTGGGTTCTTTTTATGTTAAGAACTCGGCTTCTTCCTTAAGAGAGTTACAAGAAGTTCTAGATCTATTTTATACAGTTAAAAGCAAAGGACCAATGTTTACTTTATAGATTAGTAAACACAGGTTTACACAGCATGCAATAGAATGTACTAAACCCTACTTAAAGTTATCTTTAAAGCTTTCCATTTTTGGCTTAGTGTATCTTTCCAAATCCTGTGAATCTGTGACTTTCCTTTGTCAATTAATCTTGGCCTTTGAATTTGCACTCTTCAAGCTGCTTTTGTAGACTTTTCAATCTAAGTGATTAGATTGTTTGTTGATTAATAATCTTGAGTATTTAACTTGTCTGCATTCTGTACTTAAGCTTCATATCGAGATCTCCAGTTTGAACTATAGAGAACTGACATCTCGATAAGTATAATATCCTATTGCGATCTCCTAGTTCTCTGTAAGTGTTTTAACTTGTAGAGGTCTCTGAGTTCTCTATAAGTGAACTTGGCTTGTCGAGGTCTCCAAATTTTTTCATGTAGAAATGACTTGTCGATATCTCTGAGATCTCTAATGAGAATTTGACTTGTCGATATCTCCAATCTTCACGTCTTCATTTGGCTTGTCGATCTCTGAGTTCTCTAATACAGAAATGACTTTTTGATATCTCAGAGATCTCTATATATATTTTGACTTGTAGATATCTCTGAGATCTCTAATGAGAATTTGACTTGTCGATATCTCTAATCTTCATGTTTTCATTTGACTTGTCGATATCTTTGAAACTTCTCTATAAGCTATTTTGGACTTCTCGATAGGTAATTATGGAGTCCTCGAATGAATTCTCTATATGACTTGATCTGTGACTTATAGATATCTTAACTTAGAATATTTTTCCCAAAATAGATTTATTCAACTCCAAGCTTCTTCACAATTTCTCCGAGACATGATCTTCTTGACCTTCTTCTAGAGTTTATTTTTAGGCTTGAGACTGTTTACAGAAAAATACTCCACACTACTAGAAATATGGGATCAGACATCGGTTCAGAACCGATGTTAAAAAAAATCTAAACTGATGTCTTCGCGTGTGATGTTAAATGTCATCAGCCTTTGACATCGGTTAACAGCCGATGCCTATTATAGTGCTATACATCGGTTTTAAGATTAAATGTGATGTCTTTGCAATAAATTTCAGCTTATATTACAGTATTTTTAGGTGAATATGAGTATATTATGAGGTATTTATCCATTAAAACATAAAATCTACAAACTCTAAAAGCCATTTATTAAAATTCTTTTGAACAAACCGATGTGAAATGCTAGATCAGACATCGGTTAGATTAGTTTCCCGATGTGAAATGTTTGATCAGACATCGGTTATATTAGCCCCCCGATGTGAAATGATGGATAAGATACGGGAGTTCTTCATGAAACCGATGTTAAATCTTTTTGTTTAACATCAGCCAATTTCTCTAACTGATGTTATTTGACTTAAAATACATTAAATTTTTTTTTCGGAACCGATGTCAAATGACTATTTCACATCATTTTTTAGTTCTTTTTCGTTTAATATTATTTTACCTGATGTCTTTTGTATATTTTTTACATCGATTTATATTAATCATTATGATGTTAATGTTCTGTAAACTGCATGTCATCCTGGTACTATTTACAGCCACAAGGAACCAATTGCATCTACAAAAAAAAAACAACCAAACAATGCTAACATCCCAACAAAAAATATCCAAAAATATCCAACAGAAACATAAAAATAAATTGATAACAGATTTCTTAACATTCACTACAACAAACTCAATTCGTACTATATATTCAAGTCTAAAATAAACATCCCAACCAAAAATAATAAAATCCAAATTCCCTAGTTATTACATCCGACATTATAAACATCTCTAATGCTTGCAAGTACCACTAACTGCATCATGATGTTTCGCAATTGCCTAAATATCAGCCAAATTCCGTAGCCAATGTGGTAAAAGTTAGCTGCAACTTTATTACTTGACCCTGAAAACATATTGAATAATATGTTTCCTTTTACCTTATATATAATGTAGGAAATATATGAAATGGAAAAGCAGTACTGAGGTTCATGAGGGTGAAACATACCCACTCAACCAGACTCTCGTCAACGAGTGGCTGAGATCCATCCACAGGTTTACGCCCAGTGATGAGCTCTAAAAGAACTACTCCGAATGTGAAAACATCATATTTTCCAGTTAGCTTGCCACTTGATGCATACTCTGGAGCTATGTATCTGACAAATCACCCGCCAAGATTCATCAGATAAATTGTAAATAAAAAAAATTGAAGGATAAAACCCTGATGATTGTAGCCACGGAATTATGTTAGACAAAAGAAGATTGAACACTTAAGTAAAACAAGGAAAACCAGGGTGTCATTGTTGCAACAATTTGAGTACCTCTGGGCTTTGTCTATATGAAAAGTAAATATAGGGTGTCATGCTGTTATACCTCTATAGAAACGTAACTGCATTACAAAGAATACCACCGGATAATGCAAGAACTATGTCTGAAGCACTTCGTGCTGCATCAGTAGCATCGACCACTGCAATTCCAATATATGCCTTCTTCAAAGCAGGGGCATCATTGACACCATCTCCAGTCATACCACAAATATGCTTCCTCTCCTGCAACTTCTTGACAATTTCATATTTGTGCTCTATACATTTTCAAGAATCAAGAATTAGAACAATCTCAAACTCTTAAAACTAGAAATAGAACTAAGGTATGCAAAAAGAATTTGCAAAACCAACAACCTACCAGGAAAACCCCCAGCAAATCCATCTGCCTTTTCTATCAATTCTTCGACAGGAAGTGCTGCTATTGATGCATCATTGTCTTGACCAAGCAAAGAAGCAGAATGATACATATTTGTTCCTATTCCCAGTCTTCGCCCAGTCTCCTTTGCAATGGCAAGTTGATCACCTGAATATATTGTGAACAATAATTAATTAAGGAAACAAAAATATGCGATTTGGTAGAGACACGAAGTTTGATTAATTTAATTACCAGTAATCATCTTCACATTTACACCAAGATGGAGAGCCCTGCGAATAGTCTCAGCACTGTCATGCCTCGGTGGATCAAACAGGGACATCAATCCAACAAACTGCCATGCACCACCAACACTGTCTTTTTATTTCTCAGGCACGACCTACAATATTTTCAAAACACCAATGTTGGGAGAAATTAATATGTCAGTCTGGAGAGATGCAAATGAAATAATTAGATTTAGAGCAAGCAGATAGAGATAATGAGTCTAATGAAAAAATTCAGAATATAATCCTATCAAACCTGGCTTGCAACACCTAGTGATCTTAACCCACACTCCGCAAACTTATCAATCATGGCATGAACCCTCTTCTTAAGATCTTCCTTGCAATTGCAGAGAGTAAGGATCTGAAGTACAATAAGAGCATACAACCCAAGTGAGCGAGCAACAATAATACATATATTATGATGCTACAAGCAGGGAGACTAAGGAGATTTGAGTAATAAACTACCTGTTCTGGAGCACTGTTTATATGTGTTGGTTTGCATGTTTAATTGTCATGACAAGCAATATGATATTGCATAATAAAGGAAAATAATATGATATGAGGCTGGCCTGTGACCTTTGGTTAATTAATGTCTGCAACCGTGAAGCTTTGAATATTGGAAAGGCGAGTTTGTCATGAAATAATGGATTCACCTCTATAAGCTTTTTGAGTTCAACCAGTATAATGCTGCGTGCTGATTTTGTATCCCCATACTTAGGGAGCTCCTCATTTTTCCTGTTGAACCAGTAAAAATAACATAAAAATGACAAGGAATCAGAGAAGGTGTATCTTAAAAATAGAGGTATTAAATACAAGGTTAACACCTGAAATTGTCCAGAGCAAGTAGTTGAGTGATTTCCTTGAAAAGTTCTTCATTAAAAGATGAGAACACCTTCAGATCCTTCACAAGAATCTCAACGGCTTTAGATCGGTCATTCCTGAGAATAAAAATAAAATATTATGTTAAAAATTAGCTTGGCCTCTTTCAACAGACTGATGGAAGAATCAGTAATAAGAATTCACCTATCAAGAGCTTCTAGATATTCTATTTCCCGATCTCGAAAAAAATCTTCATCGAGTAGCGATTGTCCTCAACCTTCGTAAAACCACATAAATAGCGTTCAACTTCATCCCACTCGCCCGCCTGAACTTGCTCGTCAAAGTATTTCGTATTGAAGTAGAAACCAGATTCATGTTCCAGCCTAATCAAAAACAAAAACAGATCCCTTTTCAATATCATAAACATTTTTTTAACTTGCTCGCTCGCCTGAAAAAGCACATGGCTAGTATTGAACAGTCAATGAAACATATAGAATAGGTTCTTCAACCTTTACACATAAATCAACTATTTTAACACTAAAATTAGAGAGAGAGAGAGAGGGAGGGAGATAGAGAGAGAGAGAGAGAGACTTCACCTCATCAGATTCATAAAAATCATCAGACTTCTTAGAACAATAACCAGATCCCCCTCTTTCCATTGTAGCCACTTTCTCATAAAATTTATAGTAACATGTACACATAAATCAACTAATTTAACACTAAAATTAAGCAAAACTCAAACAAATTGAAGAAGACAGATCTAGGGTTTGACCTTCAAATAATTGAACAATTAATGATTCATATAATCGAGTTTATGTAATGTAATTTAAGAGAGAGAGAGAGGAGAGTGAGAAAGTGAGGTCGGGATAGGGAGTGAGGTGAGAGATGACGGAAAAAGACGGAGAAAGGTAGGCATGTGAGAGAAAGTCGAGGTGTGAGAAAGGGGGAAACAGAAGATATTATTGAAAAGGGGGAAATAAATTTTTTGTTGAAATGAAATGGGGGAAATGTATGTGTACTAACGAGGGAAAATGACTTATTATTTTTATTTTTTTAAAATTGATTATAGACAACGGCCAGTATAAATAACCGATGTCAAAGTAAAAAATGTTTATTTGGTATTTTTTAAAATTGAACATAGAAAACAGTTGCTATATAAAACCGATGTAAATATTATTATTTAATATCGCTTTCAGAGAAACCAATGTTAAAAACTCTTTTAATATCGGGTGCATTACATGCCGATGTATAAACACCGATGTCGTATCTACTATTTCTAGTAGTGCCAGTCTAATCTTTGACATTTTTACATACTCAAGCAATATAGTACAAAATACAAATTTAGATTATCATACAACTAATTCTTAGGGCTGTCAATTTGACTTAGTCTTGTTATAGTACAGGCATGTCTTGCACAACAATCTATCGCAATTTGTGAGAAGATTGCTTATCACAATTTCATGCATGGTAACAAGACTAACCCCAAGTTATAATGAACAATAGAACATTACAAAAAAATTGACAGAAATATAACTTTTATACATTAAGTGATTTCTTGAGTTTGAAAGATATATTCATCACACAAATTTCTCATTGCCTATTTCTTTTCTAATGAGGTCCTTTAACTCTACAAGTACTTCCAATTCCTTTATGATTTGTGTCCCTCTTAAAGCTTTTACAAGCTTGAGCTTCTCATCTAATGAATAATTATTCAAGAAACCAACCCTAATTCTTGAGAATCTGCCAACCTTGATGTTCAGAAAATGTCCATCATTGGTAATTCTGCTCATCCCCTTTGCCTTGAGTTCTTCAGATTTTTGTATAAATATTTATATCTCCTCAATATACTTTTTTTCCCTCTCCTCTCTTTCATCCTTTTCTCTTTCTCTTCTTTTTTCCCTTATTATCAACCATACAGCCAATACATACCTCCATGCCATTGTACCAATATCATTATCCTTCAGTAAAGTTATCACCCTCTTTATCTCTGTGGTTGAAAATATATCCATTAAATTTCTGCTAAGTAAGGTGTAGGATCCATCTTGATAGTAGATTCTTACTTCCCTTAAAAATACAACCCATACTTTGACCATTTCTTCAGCTAATTGTTGTAAGTAGTCTTCATCGGAGATGCACTAGTTCAGAGGTAGGAAATCATTTTGATTGAAACAATTCCAGATGGCCCTCTCAGTAACTTGCATTTTCTTTGGTTTTCTTCCAACAGATTTGTAATTAGTTTTAGTTGGTGGCTTAAAAGAAGGTAGATTTGAGCTTTTTTTAGAGAAGTTTGGCTTATGGTGATTGGTATTTTCAGTATGGTGCTAGCAGTGTGTTTGTATAAGAATTTAGGCTTAGAGGTTAGAGGTGGTAGAGTGTTTGAGTTTGTTTTCTTAGGGGTTTGAGTTTGGTTAATTTGGATTTGTAGGGAATTTTTCTATGGTTCTGAACCATCTTCCTTCTTCTCTCTTCACCCTTCTTCTCATCATTTTCTTTCTTTTTAGCATCTCTTTTCTTATCTCCGTCTTTGCTGCCAGTTGTCTTAGAGGATTAACTTGGATTTGATTCAGAAGGTTTTTGATCATCTTTCTTCTGTTCATCATCATCCAAATCATCTTTATTGAATTGTGTTTTAGGAAAATTGGCTTCAGGATTCCTCAGATATCTCCCCAACAGCTTAATCATTTCCTCATCCTCGACAGTTTTGTATTGCTTAGTCTTCAAGTCAGTCTCCAAGGTCATAATGAGTTTTTTATTTGCCATGACACATTTCTTAGAAATCTGGAAGTGTTTACAATGTTTAGTGGTTGGATAGATGTATGCCACTCCCTTGTTGGCTGTAAGTATATTTATGGAAAAGAAGCTACTTGAGCTTTCTTCAATTCAGTTAGCAAGAAAGTTTCTTCTTGAATCACTCTGTGGACTTTATTTATCAGAATGTCCAACTCAGATGCCCTTCTAGATGTGAGATAGTTAAGGGACACATGTCTACATCTGTCTACCCCAGAGTCATTAATGTTGACCATAATCCTTTTCTCCTGAAAATTATCCTTAGTCACATTGTCTTGTCCAAGGCCTTCTTGTATGTGAAGTAATTATTGTTTTGAGAATCCCTGAGAGCCTTGAGCAATTTATCAAATTCCCTTCTCAAACTAGGTCCCTCAGCTGCTCTGATAAGCCTCTTCATTCCAATATCAACTTCTTGAGATTTGCCTTTGTTAAAAACTTGCACAGTTTGGCTAGATGATCTTATTAACCTAGCCTTTATCTCCCCTTAGACTTTCTGGTAGGCATGATCAGAAGTGTAGGGATTTTAGGCCTCACAGCTTCTGGAAGTGCCGGAAGTTGAATGTTGAGTACACCCATGATGGCCCCCAAAGACATAAAATTCTGCATTTGTATATGCTTGTGGGAGTCCACCAAGGTTTGAATATCAGTCTGCTGACTTTGAACCATGGCTATGAGTTGGGAGACTTGATTTGGTAAAGATTGATTGGCTGACTGTAGGGAAGAAACCTGAGACTGAAGAGCCTAGATTTGCAAGTTTGTTGATGTTGAGAGGGTTGTTGAGAGCTTGAAGGGAGAGAGGTGCCAAAAATGTCTTCCACGGCTTACTTGATGTCTTCCATCAAGAGAGCAGATGGCTCATACCTGCTTTGATGAAGTTGGTCTAGCTTGAGTCTTGTGTCATTATATTTGGCAATGTGTTATTGAACCACTTCATGCAATGCCACAAAAGATTTCCTGAGATTTTTGACATTTGTATCTACTGAAGTCAGATCAAATCTTGCCATTTGGTTAGCAAAATATTGGAATCTTGATTGGATCTTGACTTTTGAAGGTATAATCTCATTCATCTTGTCCCTACCATCTTTCTGATCTGGTCTTGATGACCAGTCAAAGTCACTTCTAATGCTTTACCAAATAGGTGAAAAGCTTTGATCTGAGCCTTGTAGACTTCATTGACTGCATCATACACTTCTTACGGAGTCAGGACCTTGACATTGCTCCCCAAAATTATGACATACTCCTCCCTGAATCTTGCTGAGACCTGATCCATCCCCAGTGTGAAGTCTTTAGATAGCCAGGAATCTACATTACCATCCTGCTCGGCTTCATTAATAATCTTCTGCTTTTGCTTCTCAACATCTTCATTATAAATGAGCAGAATTGTTCGATAATCTTGATTTGTCATGTATGAAGTGAGCAGATGCTGTGAGATGTTAGAAAGACCTAAAATTTGATCAACTAGAAGATCATCCACAGTGCTTGATTGAGATTGAACATTTTGTAGCCACTTTTGGATTGTATGAGATGGTTATTGTGAAGGATTTGATGTTGAAGGTTGTTCATTTGGATTTGAGGAGGAATGTAGGAATTCAACATAACCAGGTGTCACAGTTTTACTCACAGGCTGTGTTGTGGTTACGATAGTTTGTTGTTCTCCACTTGTAGTGGGAACCTCCATTTATTTTGGAGGGGAATTCACTAAGTTACTTTCATGTACTCTAATCTTAAACCCTTGCTCATTTTGCAGTGAGCTTGCACTTGAATGTGCTAAACTTGCCTCCCCTATAGCAGGGTCATTGACAATTGAACTCCTAGCTTCAACTGTGAGTGCAATCTCAGCTAGGGTTTTGAGGGGAGTTGTTCCCATAAGAGGAACCTCCAATTGAATTGGAGAGGATTTAGATAGCTCCCCTTCATGAGTACTACCCTCAAATCTTACAACCTGTGAAGGTTGATTTGCACATGAAGGTGCATTTGTAACCGCCAAAGGGTCTTCAGTAAAAACTAATGAAACCCTTGTGGTTGTGTTGGTGTCATCAAGGTTTACCCTGGCATGTAGTCTCTCACCAACTGATTGTGGGTTCTGGATGGTGAGCACAGTTTCTAGAACCATGTCACTTGATGTTGGAAACACTTAAGAGTTAAATTCAAGTGTTTGATTATAGGATGAAGAAATTTTAGAAATCAGACTTTGAATCTCAGATTGGAGTGTTGGCAGCTCCCCCTGAGTAGAAGAGGGAGCTTCAAGTGATGTGCTCTCCTTGTGCGTGCCATCCTTATGTCTCCTTTTATATACTTGAATTTGTTCAAGTCATGTTACAGACTCTGTACAGGGTGCATTAGGGTGGATGTTTTGTTCAATAGAGACACCCTGTTGAGAGGATGCCTCTAGAGTCTGCTTTAGTCCATGTTTTACAATTGGATCATGTTGGGAGGGTGCAGAGGTGGCTTGAGTGGTCAACTCGGTTTGTTTTACCTTCTTTGTTTTTCTGACCAAGGGGGACTCTTTTCTGTTTGGTCCTCAACACTCTCAGTAAATACTTTTAATGGTGTCTGCTTTCTCTTCTTTTTACTCACTTCACCCTTTTGAGAGGATGGAGTGATTGCCTTCCTAGCTTCTATTGGTACAGAAAGAATGGTCTCGTCTTGGGAAGGCCCTTGTTGGTTGTCCTGTGTTTGTACTTCCACAGAGACAGGAGCCATAGATGGACTAGGTTCACTATTGGATCTCATGTCAGGCATAGGGTAAGGGTAAGTCTTAAATCTCTCAATCATAAATGGAGTGAGTTTAAGACTTATAGGTACCTTGTTTTTAGTAGTTAGTGAACCAAATAGATATTTGGACACTTTTTTATAGTTGCCTATTTTAGTCATATCTATACCATTAAGCATATGAATATCATGCACTTTATGATTTAAAGCAGAAATTATAAATCTAGGAAGGAAAATTTCTTTACCTTTTGCTGTCAAAGGCATTATGAGCCTGGTGCTTAGCTCCTCCATGATAAGATGACCTACATTGAGATGTCTGTTGTGGGCCATTGAAAACACCAGCTTCTGGACAACGCTAGAGATGTTTTCATACCTTGTCTTTCTGCATGTGAAGGCCTTCACAGTAGAGTCAAACAAGAAAGACCATTCTCTCCTGAGAAACTTCTTGTTCAGGCTAGCCAGGTTAATTCTTTCACTGTAGTTGATGAATCGCATGAACTCGGCTAGCTCATCCTGTGTTGGAACCTCCACCATATTTGCAGTTCGGATGCCCAAAGCTTCATTGACATCTTCTTCAGAAAATTCCACTTATTGGCCTCTAATGGAGCAATTAACCACTATAGATATAGCCTGGTTCTAATGCACCACAATTCTTACCATGGCTGTGTTCCAAAAATTCCCCAGAATATCCAAGTACAAAACTGGATTTGCTGTCAAAGCACCTGCAAAATAAGTTTCAGAAAGAAACTTCACAAAACTTTTGAAAGCATCAGGAGCCTGATTTGCATCAGTAAAAGCGAGTTAATTGGTGCCCTCCTTTGGGATAAAAGGTGTAACTGTGTTTGATGCCATTGAAATAATCTGAATTTGAGTGGGTAAGAAAAAGTAGAGAGAAAGAGTTTAAAACGAGAGAGAGCGGTTGAGAATTGGAAAAATTAGGTCACTTAGAGATCTCGAAAGCGTAAAGAGGTGTATGTCGAGATGTCTGGGTATTTATAGTAAAAGGTAAATGACTTATCGAGAACTAAAAATGGATGTTTGGGATTTGATTATTGAGAAGTCATATTAAGAGAACAGATACATATCGATATGTCATTTTCCTAACTCTTATCGAGAATTAGAAAATGACTTATCGAGATGTCAAATAAATACCCAGTTTATCCTAAATGGACTGAAATGATTCCAATTTTTATTTGAATAAATTAAAATAAAATTAGACTAACTTTGTCAAAAGTATTTTACCAAGATAATTTATTAATTAAATTATCTCAAATTTGAGTTATTTATAAGTCTAAAATTATACTTGAAGAGAACTCTGTGAATTAACACTTATAGAGAACTCTACAATGACTAATCGATAAGTCATAATAAAGCTTGTCGAGAAGTCCTTCGAGAAGTCAGAAAAATGACTTATCGAGAACTTACCTAGAGAAGTCTTAAAATGGCTTGTCGAGAAGTCAATTAGACTTATCGAGAATTTTATTTCTTTTTGATTTTGTCTTGTGCTAATTTCACATATTGAAAATGTAAATCAACACTTAGACAGTTTTTTTAGAATTGAAAAATTCCAAGATAAATTTTGAATTTTGAAAAATAAATAAACAAATATTTCTGAAATATTTATAACTCATATTCCAGGTAATTTCCAATTAAATCAAATTAATTTTTTATTTACTAGAAATCAATATGCTGCAAAACATTAGTTGAGTTCTCGCCTTTAGGATGAAGAATTTAGCATACCAATTTTACCTACAAGTCTAGTGAAAGTTGCTTCATCCAAAGGTTTAGTAAAAATGTCAGCTAACTGTTTTACTGTTAAAACAAAAATAAGCCCACCTTACATCAATGTGCTTTGTTCTAGAATGATTAACTGGATTAGCCACAATATATATATATATATATATATATATATCACTAGTATTGTCATACATAATTGGAATTTTTTGTAACACTAGGCCATAATCAATTAGCAGATTTCTAATCCAAAGCACTTGAGCACAGAAACTTCCAGCAGCTATGTATTAAGCCTCAGTTATGGAAGTTAACACAGATTGTTGTTTCTTGCTATACCAGGATACAAGTCTTTGACCAAGAAACTGGCAGCTCTCACTAGTACTTTTTATGTCAACCCTGCATCCAGTAAAATCTGCATCTGTGTATCCAACACCTTCAAAACTTGTTCCCTTAGGATACCATAATTCCAAGTTTGGAGTCCCCTTCAAATATCTGAAAATTTTCTTCACAACCATCAAATGTGATTCCTTTGGATTGGCTTGAAATCTTACATACAGACATGTTACAAACATAATATCTGGTCTACTAGCAGTTAAATACAGCAAAGTTCCAATCAATTCTCTATAACCTAAAATGTCTACACTTTTTCCTTTCTTATCTTCATCTAACTTAGTAGTTGTAGACATAGGTGTAGAAGCAGGTGAACAATCAACCATACTAAACTTCTTCAATAAATCCTTAACATACTTATTTTGGCTGATGAAAATCCCATCACTTCTTTGACTGACTTGAAGTCCAAGAAAGTAACTAAGTTCTCCCATCATACTCATTTCATATTCACTCTACATGAGTCTAGAGAATGTTTGACATAGCTTTTCATTAGTAGAACCAAATATGATATAATCTACATAAATATGAACTATGATCATATGATTACCATGCTGCTTGTAGAAGAGAGTCTTGTCTATTATTACCAGGCTCTAGGTGCTTATTTTAGTCCATATAGAGCCTTGAGCAACTTGTATACAAAATCTGGAAATTCTGGATCATCAAAGCCAGGTGGTTGTTGCAGAAAGACTTCTTCTTCCAACTCACCATTAAGGAATGCACTTTTCACATCCATTTGATATACCTTGAAATTTGAATGTACAACAAATAAAAGAAAAATCCTTACTGCTTCAAGTCTTGCAACTTGAGAAAAATTTCATCATAGTCAATCCTTCCTCCTGTGAATAGCCTTTTGCAACCAACCTTGCTTTGTTTCTGGTGACAATTCCATTTTCATTCATCTTGTTCCTGTACACCCACTTTGTTCCAATTACACTTTTGTTCTTTGTTTCGGGAACCAATTCCCAAACTCTATTTCTTTCAAACTGATTTAGCTCCTCTTGCATAGCAGATATCCAATCAGGATCAAATAAAGCTTCCTCGGTTTTCTTGGGCTCAACTTGTGACAGATCACATGCATGAAGACATTCATTTTCAGTTTCACTTCTAGTCATCACTTCAACAGTTGAATCACCAATAATTACTTCTCTTTTGTGACTCCTTTCTCTGTGAGTTTGTTGACTTGAGTTTTCTGCATTTTCTTCACCACTGGCATGACTTGCAGGATCTTCTTCTATTTCTCTCCCTGAGTTTGTGCTATCAAATTCAGGTGTTTGAGATGAGCTTCCATTCTCATGATTCACTTGTTTAGTTGACTCTCCATCCATTCTGTGATTTGTGTTGACTTCAGCTTCATCTTCAGAATCACTTTCAATGTTGAGATTTCAAATTTTAGGGTCTCAGCTTCATTTTCATCAAGGCATTCCAAGCCTGGACACTTGTCATCATCAAAAGTTATATATGTGATTTCCATAATTTTCTTTTGTTCAAGCATACTTTATAGGCAGTTCTATCCAATGAATATCCCAGAAAAATTGCTTCAAAAACCTTAGAGTCAAATTTTCCCACAAATTCAGAGTTGTCTTTCAGAACATAACACTTGCTTCCAAATACATGAAGATGTTTCACAGTAGGCTTTCCTTTAGATAATATTGAGTAGGGTGATTTTTCAAGATTCTTTTTAATGAGATATATGTTTTGAGTGTAGCATGCGGTGTTGATAGCTTCTTCCCAAAAACTAGTTGGCAACTTGCCATCTTGCAGCATTGTTCTAGCAGCCTCCACTAATTTCTATTTTTCCTTTCAACAACACCATAGTTGTTGAGGTGTCCTAGATACCGAGAATTCTTGAACAATGCCCTTGTCTTTGCAGAATTCTATTAAAGTTATATTTCTGAATTCTGTGCCATTGTCACTCCTCAATCTTTTCACACATTTCTTATCTTCAGACTATTTCTCAATCTTCTTGATGTGATCAATTATGATGTATGGAGTTTCATCTTTATAGTGCATAATTTTACCCATGTGTATCTTGAGTAGTCATCCACCATCACAAGTGCATATTTCTTTCTTGAAATTGATAAGATATTAACTGGTCCAAATAAGTCCATGTGAATAAGTTGCAAAGGTGCACTTATGAAATTCACAGTTTTACTCTTGTGACTTGATTTCTTCATTTTTCCTTTTTGACAGGCTTCATAAACTTCATTTTGAGCAAACTCTAGATTTGGCATGTCTCTCACTAACTCATTTTTGACTAGAATATTGATTGCTTTGTAATTCAAGTGAGAGAGCTTTTTATGCCACAGTTTGCTTTGTTCTTCAGATGTCTTGGTATAAAAGCAACAAATTCCATCCTCATTTGTTGAGTTCAAATATACAATAAATAGACTTCCCTTTCTAACTCCTTTCAGAGCAACTTTATTAGTCTTTTTGCTAATGATTAAGCATTCTCCTTTGTCAAATTTTACAGAATCCTCTATATGTGAATTGACTGACACTTAGGAGATTTACTTTCAAACCAGCAACCAATGCTACATCTTCAATGAAAATATTTCCAGAAATTAATTTGCCATATATCATTGTGAACCCTTTGTTGTTGTCTCCAAAAGTCACTGATGGGCCAGCCATCTCCTCAAACTGTGATAGCAGGGCCATATCACCTGTCATATGTCTTGAGCATCTACTGTCTATGATCCATATGACTTTCTTCACTTTACCCTGCACACAATGAGGATTAAGTGTTTTTAGCTACCCAAGAAGTGTTGGGTACTTTCTTCTTGTTAACCAGAATATGCATAATTAGAATGAGTTGATTCAGAAAGAATGATGTTCATTACTTGATTTGCATGTTCCTTTTGGCTGTAGACACAATGTTAATTTCCTTGAGGTCTACTCTCAGCTTATGGCAACTTTTCATTACTTTCATGTTGCAAGGAATGCAATTAAACTTATCACAGAAGAAATAGGGATCTTTAGTCTTTGCTTCACCATACTAGCATGCTCCCAATTTTGTCTCACTAACAGCCTTTTTATAAAGGTGAGTTAGATGATTTGTGGAGCCACATTTCTGACATTGTTTTCTAGGAACATCAGCAACAAATGCAAAGTTATTGATTTTGTTTATCCCAATCTTTCCATTTCTATTTTTCTTCTTCTTTCTTGCATCTTCTGTTTTACCTTCCTTGATTGGCTTCTTTGGAGTTTGATCAACCATGGGCTTCTTCTCAGTTTTAGAAGTTGGAGTTATTTATGTACATTTCTTTTTATTGTCCTCATCAGCAATTTCTTGCTTTATGAACAACTCTTCTTCACTGAAACTTACTTCACATGCTTTGAACACGGGTGAACCTACCTTTCTCAGCATAGCTGGGACATCTTCACTGGCAGTTGCTTTTCCCTTATCACCTTCAACTTTCCTGTTGCTGTATAATGCATCATAATCCAATCCAATAGCTACGTTAGCACATGGTTTGTTTTTCTCATGGTACTGACCAACTAGCTGAGATGCATTTTTGAATGATTTCAGTTTCACTTAATTCTTGTCTAACTTCTCCCTCAACACAGCTTCTATTTAGTAGCACACTTGACCTTGTTCTTTAGATATTCATTTTCTTGTTTGACTGTTTCAAGCTCCACAAGTAGTAGATCAAACTTTTGTTTCTCACTCTCAAGCTTCTTATTAGATTTTGATAATCTACTGACCTCCTCAGTAGCTGCTACCATGCTAGTATGGATGTGAAACATTTCTATGCTCATCTTTTCAACAGTTTCCTTATATTGATTTTCATTTAAATCAATGATGGTAAGATTTTGTACCTTTATTTTTTATGAGGATGACGCTCCTTGCTCCAAGGCCATGAGTGCATAGTTTCCTACTTCCTCATCTTCATCATTTTCAGAATCATCCCAACTCTTTCCTTCTGTAATATAATTTTTGCCCTGTTGCTTTCTTAGAAGAGCCTCATACTTTGCTTCCAATTCAAGATAAGCCTTGTCCTTTTTCACTTTCTTTGACTTCCTGCATTCTGTAGAAAAATGGCCCAATTCATCACAATTGAAGCGCCTGATCTTTGACCTGTCTACAGATCCTGTTTTGTAGCCATTTTTACTTCCAGAATTGAACTGTGTCTTTCCCTTCTAGCTGTTATCCTTGTTGGATGATTGTCCCTTATTTCTAAAGAATTTTGATTTCTTTACTCTAATTTTAGAAAATTTCCTTGCTAAGTAAGCCATGGACTGGTCTAACTCGTCCAATTCATCCAAGGTGTAGAATTCATCCTCTTCAAGTTCAAGAATAACTTGCTTATGTGGTTCCTTGTTCTTTTGCTCACTACTTGAATCAACCGGAGACTGGATTTCTAACTCATCATCAGATGACTGGCTGTCATTAACAATTAGAGCACTTGTACCATCCACAATGTGTCCTTGACCGGCTCTTAAAGACTTTCTTTGGATAATTTCCAGTTCATAGATTTTCAATATGCCATATAAAACCTCCAGTGTCATTTTGCTCAAGTCTCTCCCTTCTCTTATAGCTGAGATTTTCTATTCTAAATGGTCAGGTTGAGTGAGCAAAAACTTCAAGTTACCCTCCTCAGTTTCATAGTATTTATCATAAAGCTGCAAGTCATTAATTAGCTTGTTGAATCATTCAAAGACATCAGTTATACTTTCTTTAGGTTTAGCCATGAAACCCTCATATTGAGATACCAAAATTCTCATTTGGTTTGACTTAACTTCCTCTGTTCCTTCACAAAGAATTTTTATCTTCTCCTTGATCTATTTGGCAGTGTCACAGTTGATAATGTTATTGTACATTACATTGTCAAGTGACTATATGAAAATTAGTTGTAAGCCATTATCCAGAGAGACTTTCTCTTTTTCAGGTTCAGTATACTGTGAAGGATATTTAGGAGCATATTGAGCTGGAATGACCATGTCTCCATCTGTAGATTTTTCAACTCTTTCCATGGGGGTAAAAGGGCCATTATTGAGAATCTGAACATATAATGAATTGGCCATCTTTATAAACAACAACATTTTCTTTTTCATAATGTGTAGTTAAATCTGTCAAAGGTAGGAATCTTGATATTGCTAATTTTATGTGTATTCATTCTTCAAAGATCTTTAATCTGTTTTCTTTCAGATTTTGCTCTGATACCACTTGTTAGGTAATGAATACAACACAGAGGGGGGGGGTGAATGTGTTTTAGACAATTTTAAAGGCTTTTGATTTTCTTTAACTTGGTGATAAAAGCAGATAAGAATTGTAATAATATTATGCTAAGTAAAATAATGACAGTGCACACAATATTTCAAAACTCACTTAATTTTATATAAAAAATCAAGCTAGTGTTTTGCTATAAATTATGGGTTCTTTTTATGTTAAGAACTCAGTTTCTTCCTTGAGAGAATTACAGGAAGTTCTAGATATATTTTATACAATTAAAAGCAAAGGACTAGTGTTTACTTTATAGATTAGTAAACACAGGTTTACATGGCATGCAATAGAATATACTAAATCCTACTTTAAGTTATCTCTAAAGCTTTCCATTTTTGGCTTAGTGTATCTTTGCAAATCCCGTGAATCTGTGACTTTCCTTTGTCAATTAATCTAGGCCTTTGATCTTGCACTCTTCAAGCTGCTTTTGTATACTTTTCAATCTAAGTGATTAGACCGTTTGTTGATTGATAATCTTGAATATTTAACTTGTCTGCATTCCTGTACTTGAGCTTCATATATAGATCTCCAGTTTGAACTATAAAGAACTGACATCTCGATAAGTATAATGGCTTATCGAGATCCCTTAGTTCTCTATAAGTGAACTTGGCTTGTCGAGGTCTCCAAATTTCTGCATGTAGAAATGACTTGTCGATATCTCTGAGATCTCTAATGAGAATTTGACTTGTCGATATCTCCAATCTCCATGTCTTCATTTGGCTTGTCGATATCTCTGAGTTTTCCAATGCAGAAATGACTTGTCGATATCTCAAAGGTCTCTATAGACATTTTGACTTGTAGATATCTCTGAGATCTCTAATGAGAATTTGACTTGTCAACATATCCTATCTTCATGTCTTCATTTGGCTTGTCGATATCTCTGAGACTTCTCTATAAGCTATTTTGGACTTCTCGATAAGTCATTCTAGAGTTCTCGAGTGACTTCTCTATATGACTTGATATGTGACTTGAAGATATCTTGACCTAGAATATTTTTCCCAAAACATATTTATTCAACTCCAAGCTTCTTCACAATTTCTCTAAGGCATGATCTTCCAGAGTTTATTGTTAGGCTTAAGACTGTTTACATAAAAATACTCCAGTCTAATCTTTGAATTTTTACAGACTCAAGTAATACAGTACAAAATACAAATTTAGATTATCATACAACTAATTTTTAGGGTTGTCAATTTGACTTAGTCTTGTTATAGTACAGGCATGTCTTTCACAACAATCTCCCCCAATTTATGAGAAGATTGCTTATCATAAATTCAATTTTGGTAACAAGACTAACCCAAAGTTACAATGAACAATAGAACATTACATAAAAATTGACATAAATACAACTTTTATACATTAAGTGATTTCTTGAGTTTGAAGAATACATTCATCAGACAAATTTTTCATAGCCTGTTTCTTTTCTAATGAGGTCCTTTAACTCTATAAGTACTTCCAGTTCCTCTATGATTTGTTTCCCTCTTAGAGCTTCTACAAGCTTGAGCTTCTCATCTAATGAATAATTATTCAAGAAACCAACCCTAATTCTTGAGAATCTGCCAACCTTGATGTTCAGAAAATGTTCATCCTTGGTAATTCTGCTTATCCCCTTTACCTTGAGTTCTTCAGATTTTTATGTTAGGAAATGAATAACACATGGAGGGGGGGGGGGGTGAATGTCTTTTACTATTTTTTAAGCTTTTCTTGAGTCTTTTATGTTTGAACAAAGTAAATTGAATCTTGTAGTGAAAGTGTGTTCATGCAGAAATTAAACTTGCAAAAATAAAGAACACAGATCTTCAAAACTCACTAAATTTTATATTAAAATTAAGAATGTTTTGCTACAAAATTTCTAGGCTCTTTGTTGATAAAGAGCTTAGCTTCTTCTTGAGAGTGTTACAAGATTTTTTGTCTAAATTTTTACAACTGACAAAAGACCAGTGTTAACTTTATAACTCAGTTAACTACTAGTTTACACAGTGTACAATAAGACATGCTATTAACTTTTACTAAACTATCACTTGTCATTTCCTTTTTAGGAAAAGTGAATCTTCTATTTCTGGCTTAACATATCTTTAGCATCCTGTGATTATCTTGATCTTCCTTTGTCAGTTAATCTTCACCTTTGATCATGCACATCCTTCAAGCTACTTTTTGAAGACTTGTCAATCCATCTGTTTGGATTGTTTGTTGATTGTATATCTTGGATATTGAACTGGTCTGCATTTTATACTTTGAGAATTTACCTCGAGATCTCCAATTAGGCATATAGAGATCTTGACATCTCGATAAGTATATTGACTTATCGAGATCTCTAATATTCTATAGTGAATTTAACTTATAGAGGTCTCTGAGTTCTCGAATGAGACTTTGGCTTGTCGAGATCTCTCAGCTTCATGTCTTCACTTTGACTTGTCGACAACTTAGAGTTCTCTAGTGAATTTTGACTTATCGATATCTCTGAGTTCTCTAGTGGACTTTGACTTATCGATAACTCAGAGTTCTCTAATGAATGTAGACTTGTCGATAACTCTGAGTTCTCTAGTGAAGAAATGACTTGTCGATATCTCCAAACTTCATGTCTTCAATTGACTTGTCGATATCTCTCCGAGTTCTCTAGTAGCTTTCCTGACTTCTCGATAAGTCATTTGGAGTTCTCGAATGACTTCTCCATAACACTAAATTTGTGACTTGTAGAGATCTTGACTTAGAGTATTTTTATCCAAACAGATTTATTCAACTCCAAGCTTCTTTAAAATTCTTCTGAGGCATGATTATCTTGATCTTTTTCCAGATAGAATCCTTAGGCTTGATACTGTTTAAAAAAAAGACTCCAGTCTTCTCCTTTGCATTTTTACAGACTTTAAAATGTTACAAGTACAACATACAAATTAAGATTATAATACAACTTACTTAGGGTTGACAAATTGTCTTAGTCTTGTTAAGGTACAGGTATGTCTTGCACAACAATCTCCCCCAATTTCTGAGAAGATTGCTTAACACAAATTCATGCCTGTTAACAAGACTAACCCCAAGTTTAAAATGATGGAATATAAAATTAATACACAAAGCTTGATAGAATTGTAACTTTTGTACAACATAAGATTTACAAAGTTCAATTGTTACAAGTATCAGGTAAAGACAGTTTTTGTATCTGCTTCTTCCCTAAGAACATCCTTCAAATGATCAAGAATTTCCAATTCTTCTATAACAGGTGTTCCACTTAGAGCTTCTACAAGTTTTTCTCTTGCTATCTTGGGATAACCACTGTCTAGAAAATCTATTCTAAATCTTGAGAATCCACCAGCTTTGATGTTTAGAAATTTCCCATCCTTAGAGATTCTGCTCATTCCTTTTGCCTTGAGCTTTTCTGATCTTTTTATAAACTTCTCAATTTCTTCATCATACTTCCTCCTTCTCTTTTCAGCTTCAACTTCATTCATTTTTCTTGTTAATTCTTGGTTTTTAAGCCAGTTTCTAGGATCATGATAAGTTTCTTGTTGCCCATGACACACTGCTTAGTGATCTGAAAATGTTTGAAGTTTTTGGTGTTTGGACAGATGTATGCTATACCCTTGTTTGGCTGTAGATATGCTTCAGGAAAAGCAGCCAATTGAACATTTCTTAATTCAGTTAATAGCAAGGTATCTTCATGAGTTATAACTTTGACTTTGTTGATGAAGATATCCAACTCAGATGCCCTCCTTGAGACAAGGTAATTGAGGAACACCTGCATACATCTGTTTGTCCTGAGTCATTTGCATTGATCACTATCTTCTTTTGCAAAAAGTTGTCATGATTGACCATGATCACTCTTATAAAATTTATTATCTTATCCAGGGCCTTTTTGTATGTGAAGTGATTATTATTGAGAGAAGCTTTTAGGGCCTTGAGTAGTTCATCAAATTCTCAGCTCAGACTAGGTCCTTCAGCAGCCCTAATAAGTCTCTCCATGTCAAGATCTTCTTCTTTATTTAATTTCTTTTCAGCATCCCGAACCTGTTCAGATGATCTTGATTGTGCCAGCCTAGCCTCTATCTCCCCCTTAGTCTTATTGGCAGGCATGAGGAGGGGAGTAGGGATTTCAAGCCTTACTTGTTCAGGTAGAGAAGGTAGTGGTATGTTTAGTTTGCCCGTGATAGCTCCCAAAGCTATAGAATTTTGTATTTGAAATGAGAATCTACCAGGGTTTGGTTGTCTGTTTGTTGGCTCTTGACAAGAGATGTCAAGGCTTGAACTTGTGCAGTGAGAGATGAGTTGGAGTCTTGCAGTGCTGAGACTTGGCCTTGTAGAGATTGAATTTATAGGCTTGTGAAGATGGAGCCAGGCTGAAAAGAGCTATTAGATATGCCAAATGTTTCAGTTACAGCCTGTTTGATGCCTTCCATAAGCAAAGGTGATGGATCATATCTGCTCTGGTGAAGTTGGTCCAGTTTGACCTTAGGGTCATTTGAGTGAGTGATTTGTTATTGGATAAGTGTATTGAGATTGATGAAGGATTGTTTGAGATTTTTAACTTCTTTCTCAATAGAAGCAAGATCCATTCTTGACATTTGCTCAACAAAGTGCTTGAATTTGGTAGTGATCTGTTCTTGAGAGGGTATAATCTTATCCATCTTCTCATTCACCAATTTTCTGATTTTATCCTCATGACCCGTTATCTTAACTTCCAGATTTTTACCAAAAAGATGAACTGTTTTGAAATGAGCTTTGTATACATCTGTAATGGCATCATATATAGCCTGTGGAGTCAAGTCCTTTGCATTGCTGCTCAGAATTGTGATGTATTCTTCCCTAAATCTAGCCAAGACTTGATCCATTTCCAAGACATAGTCATCAGAGAGCCATGCATCCACATTTCCATCTTGCTCTTCATCATTGAAAATTTTCTCTTTCTGTTTCTCAACTTCTTCATTGTATGTAAGCATGATAGCTTGATAATCTTGATTTCTCATATTGGAAATCAAAAGATGATGTGAGATGTTTACCAGTCCAGAAATCTGCTCTACTAGTAGATCATCTACGGAAGTTGGTTGAGAGCCAAATTCTTGTAGCCACTGAGATAAAATGTGAGGTTGTTGAGGTTGTGAGGTAGATGGTTCAGAAACACCTGTGACTGAAGTCACAGTTTTACTCACAGATTGCTCTGTGGTTATGGCTAGTTGTTGTTCCTCACTAGGTATGGGAACCTCTAATTGAATTGGAGGGGATTTGACTGGGTTACTACCATGTGCACCAGTCTCAAACCCTTGTGTTTCTTGCACCACACTGTCACCTGAATGTGCTATACTTGCCTCCCCTGTGATATGATCATTGGCAATTGGACTCCTAGCTTCAACTGCCAAGGCAATTTATGCTAGGGTTTTTAGGGGAGTTATTGTTGAGTGGCATTTATGACACTTTATAATGCTGTAATAAGCTTTGAATTGATGCATTTGTACTCAAGTTATTAAGATTTTTAATTTGTTTTCTAGTGTTTTTGTGTTTAAGGCATTATCTAGGTAATCAGGTGAATTAGCATTGTTTTGGTGCTAATTTGGTATCCAGGTGGTATTGGAATAAAAGCTCGTGGAAAGCCGGCTCGAAGCAGCAAGGAAAAAGATGAAATCTGAGTTTTTCCCAGAAGAACGGCGCACCCGCGCCAGGATTCCAGAAAGGCAGCGCGCCCGCGCTGTGATAGCGCGCGCCCGCGCTGGTGCGAAATTAAAGAATCCTGATTCTAATTCGATTCTAAGTGGGGAGACTTCCAGATTGCAAAGGGCTGCTATATATATATTCAAATAAGGTCGTTTTTAATAAGTAATCAAGCGAGAGACACACCATAGCGCATGGAGAGCCGTAAGAAGACCGTTTTAGCATAATTCAACAAAGGCGAAGAAGATCTTATTTTTACTTGTGAATCTTTGTTTTAAGTTGTATTTAGATGCTAGTTTTCTTACTTGTGAACCTTTTCTCTTATTTGTACTTGGTTTTATTTATTAGTTATAAAGACTACGTTTGTTATATCATGCTTTTATCCGAACCCACGTTGATGATGAGTCCGATCATGGGCTAATCGTTATCGTGGGATTCTAGTGGATTTCTTTATGGATTTCTTTAGTTAAATAGTTTTGATGCCTTAGTATATGGTGATTAATTGATATCCTAGTATTGGTTGTGCGTATTCGTCTTATGAGCATCGTGAAATTATAAGATAGTGTGTTAATTCTTAATGAAGCGACAGTGAATTTAAGGATTTAGAACTTGCCATGTAAGCATAGGTTCATGTGTTATTGTTATGCATGATTCATAGGTAATTTTACCCATCTTACTTGCCCTGTGTAATCAATATAGATAACTTGTGCTTAAACCGTTATGTGGTCAAATTCTATAGAGATATGGGGTCTCAATATAATTTGTGTATATTCAGCTTTTATCTCTTTTGTGGATGTCTGGTAGTATGCTACTCGTGCAACGAAAGTTGGAGTTTATCAGTTTCGTGTTGTCTGATTAGTGTCATCACCATTGCATGTTAAGGTTGAAAACAATAAGGCTATTGAATGAAGTATTTAATGAAATTAGAATCTCATGTTTGTCATATATATTAATTCAGTTAATCTTAATTTCGTAGTTATAATAGTTAGCATAATTTTTAGTTATAAACAACCTCAATTTGTTATCATATTAGCATTGAATAATAACCATACATTGTTGCTTAAGTGCGTAAATTAATTAGTTAACCAATACAGTCTCTATGGGAACGAACTAGAAAAGATTCTATACTACTTGTGAACTCATATACTTGTGTGTAATATTATCGCGTGTTTAGTGATTAACAAGTTTTTGGCACCACTGCTGGGGACTGCAGTGTTAACTTATAGTTTATGTGCTTTCCATCAGTGGTCGTTAAAGTTCATTGTCTTGGACACTGTTACTTATTTGTTCCTTGTTTTATTTCAGGTACTCTAGCGAGGGTGTATGCATACGTGTTTGCGTACTCGTAAGAGAATACTGGATAAAGCTGAGGAAGAACTTGTGGTAGTTCGTAAGGAAGTTTTTGAGGAAGAAAATAAGGTAGAAGAAGAAGAGAAAGTTGAAGAACCGGCTTTAGTAGAGATGGGTGATCAAGCGGAAAATACGAAGGCTTTGATGGACTATTCTCAGCCTAAAATTAATGATATTCAGTCAAGCATCATCAGACCAGCCATCAGGGCTAATACTTTTGAGATCAAGACAAGCACAATTCAGATGATACATAACTCATTTCAGTTTGGGGGTTCTCCTACTAAAGACCCCAACATGCACATCAGGGATTTCATCGAGATCTGCGACACCTTCAAGTTTAATGATGTGACTGAAGATGCTATCAACCTACGCCTCTTCCCATTCTTTGTAAGGGAAAAAGCTAAGTGTTGGTTACACTCTCTACCAGCAGGGTCTATCACCACTTGGGAGGATCTTGCACAAAAGTTTCTCACTAAATTCTTCCCTATGGCGAAGACTGCTGCAATTAGGAATGCACTTACTCGGTTTACTCAGCAAACTAGAGAATCTCTGTGTGAAGCTTAGGATCGATATAAGGATATGCTAAGGAAGTTCCCACATCATGGCATGCCTGATTGGATGATTATCAACTGTTTCTACAATAATTTGGGTGCTACTTCTAGACCCATGCTTGATGCAGCATCAGGAGGAGCCTTGTGGGCTTAAAGCTATGATGAAGCTTATGAACTTATTGAACTGATGTGCTAATGAATACCAGAATCCTTCCCAGAGGCTGATTCAGGGAAAAGTCGCAGGAATTCTGAAGTTGGACGCAGCAACTGTTATCGCTGCCCAACTTAAGGCTTTGACAATGAAGGTGGATACTTTGGCTAATTATGGAGTTAATCAAATCGCTAGTGTCTATGAGCTTTGTGTTGGCGCCCACGAGACTGTTCAATGCGCAATTTCTAGTGATACAGCTCAGTTTGTGAGCAACTTCCAAGGATCACAGTAACCAGTGCTAGCCACCTATCATCCCAACAACCGTAATCATCCTAATTTCAGCTGGAGTAACACTCAGAATACGGTTCAACAGCCTTATCAGCAATATCCAGCTAAGCAGTACAACCCCCCTGGTTTTCAGCAACCGCAATATGCACCAAGACAACAACTCCAGCTGCAACAAGCCAATGAAAAATCTGAATTAGAGGAGTTGAAGCTTATGTGCAAGAGTCAAACCATTTCTATCAAGACCTTGGAAAATCAAATTGGGCAAATTGTCAATGCCTTGCTAAATCATCAGCCTGGTACACTACCTAGTGACACTGAAGTGCCAGGAAAGAGGGAAGCTAAGGAGCAGGTAAACGCAATCACGTTAAGGTCTGGAAAGGTTCTGAATCCCAAACAAACTCGAGTGTTGACTGAAGAAGCTGAGGGTGAGAAAGAAGTAGAGCAACAAGAAGTAGAAGTGGAACCAAGGAAGACTACCATTGAGCACACTCCTCCTAAGGGTAATACAGGGGAGAAACAGATATATCCTCCACCACCTTTTCCCAAGCGGCTGCAGAAGAAAAAGTTGGACAAGCAATTTGAGAAGTTTCTAGAGGTGTTCAAGAAACTTCATATCAACATACCTTTCGCTGAGGCTCTTGAGCAGATGCCTAGTTATGCAAAGTTTATGAAAGATGTTCTCTCTCGAAAGGTAAATCTAGATGATTTAGAGACGGTCACTCTCACGGAGGAATGCAGTGCTGCAACAGAAGTTGCCTCCGAAGCTTAAGGATCAAGGAAGCTTCACTATTCCGTGTACCATTGGAAAAGTGTCTTTTGACAAATGCTTATGTGACTTGGGAGCTAGCATCAATCTGATGCCTTTGTCAATCTTCAAGCAGTTGGAATTGCCTGATCCAAAACTGACTTATATGACCTTGCAGTTGGCCGACCGTTCTATTACATATCCGCGAGGTATTGTGGAGGATGTCTTGGTCAAGGTTGATAAACTCATTTTCCCTGCTGATTTTGTCATTCTTGATTTCGAAGAGGATAAGAAGATTCCCATAATCTTGGGGAGACCTTTCTTGGCGACTGGCCGAACCTTGATAGATGTGCAGAAGGGTGAGCTCACAATGTGAGTTCTGGATCAGGATGTTACTTTTAATGTGTTCAATGCTATGAAATTTCCTACTGATAATGAAGAGTGCTTAAAAGTGGAGTTGGTTGATTCGGTGGTCACATCGGAACTTGATCAATTGCTAAGGTCCGATGCCTTAGAAAAAGCCTTGTTGGGGAATTCGGATAGTGAAGATGATGAAGGCGAAGAACAATTGCAATATTTAAATGCTTCTCCCTGAAAGAGGAAGATTGATACGCCTTTTGAATCTCTTGGAATGGAGGAATTGAACAAAGCTCCTAAACGCCTCAAGCCATATATTGAGGAAGCTCCCACTCTTAAGCTTAAGTCTTTACCTGAGCATTTGAGGTATGCATTTTTAGGTGATGCATCTACTCTGCCTGTTATTATTACATATGACCTTTTACGTAGTGATGAGAAAAAGCTTCTAAGGATTCTGAGAGAGTTCAAATCGGCAATTGGATGGACTATAGCAGATATCAAGGGAATCAGCCATTTTTACTGTATGCATAAAATTCTGCTAGAAGAAGGTAGCAAGCCTGCGGTCGAGCAGCAAAGAAGACTCAATCCAATCATGAAGGAAGTAGTGAAGAAGGAAATTCTGAAGTGGCTAGATGCAGGGATCATCTACCCTATTTCTGACAGTTCATGGGTAAGCCTGATTCAATGTGTACCAAAAAAAGGTGGTATTACTATGGTAGCAAATGAGAAGAATGAGCTTATTCCTACTAGAACAGTCACAGGGTGTAGAGTTTGCATGGACTATAGGAAGCTGAACAAAGCCACTAGAAAGGATCACTTCCCTTTGCCCTTCATTGATCAGATGCTTGACAGGTTGGCTGGTCATGAGTACTATTGTCTTCTGGATGGTTATTCAGGTTACAATCATATTTGTATCGCTCCAGAAGATCAGGAGAAAACTACCTTCACTTGTCCATTTGGTACTTTCGCTTTCAGACGAGTTTCTTTTGGTCTGTGGTGCACCAACCACATTTCAGAGATGCATGATGGCCATCTTTTCTGATATGATTGGCCAGAATGTGGAGGTGTTCATGGATGACTTCTCAGACTTTGGATATTCTTTTGATGAATTCTTGCAAAATCTTGGACACGTTTTCAAGAGGTATGTTGAGACCAATCTGGTTCTCAATTGGGAGAAATGTCACTTTATGGTGCATCAGGGCATTATTCTCGGGCACCAGGTTTCTAGTAAAGGTCTTGAGGTGGATAAGGCCAAGGTAGGGGTCATTTAAAATCTTCATCCACCCATTTCTGTTAAGGGAATTCGCAGTTTTCTTGGTCATGCGGGTTTTTACAGGCGTTTCATCAAAGACTTCTCAAAAATTTCAAAGCCATTGTGCAGTTTGCTAGAGAAAGATGTTCCTTTCAAGTTTGATGATGAGTGCCTTGCATCTTTTGAGACATTGAAGAAGAGTTTAATCACGGCACCAGTCATAACTGTACCTGATTGGAATGAAACTTTTGATATGATGTGCGATGTAAACGACTATGTAGTTGGAGCAGTTCTTGGTCAGAGGAAGAATAACATATTTCATGCGGTCTACTATGCTAGTAAGACCCTAAATGGTGCTCAACTGAATTATACTACTATGGAGAAAGAGCTTTTTGCTATTGTCTATGGTTTTGACAAATTTCGATCTTATCTACTTGAGACTAAGGTGACAGTTTTCACTGATCACGCTGCAATTCGATATCTAGTCTCAAAGAAGGACTCGAAGCCTAGATTAATTAGATGGGTTCTTTTGCTTCAAGAATTTGAACTAGAGATCAAGGACAGAAAAGGGACTGAAAATCAAGTCGCTGATCATCTCTCGCGTTTAGAGAATCCTAATGCTACTTCATTGGATATGACATTGATAAATGAATCTTTTCCTGACGAGCAGCTATTTGGAGTGCAAGAAGAAGAACCGTGGTTTGTAGATATTATGAACTACCTTGTGAGTAATATCATGCCTCCCGACTTATCTTATGCTCAAAAGAAGAAGTTTCTACATGAAGTGAAGTGGTATATGTGGGATGAGCCGTTTCTTTTTCGTCAAGGAGCTGACCAAATCATCAGGAGATGTATTCCTTACAGCGAAACGGGGGGGGGGGGATCTTGCGAGATTGCCACTCAACGGCTTATGGAGGACATTATGGTGGAGAAAAGACAACAGCTCGTGTTCTTCAAGCAGGTTTCTTTTGGCCGACATTATTTAAAGATGTTCACCAGTTCGTTTTAAAATATGATTGACGTCAATGTGTGGGTAATATGTCTAAGAGGGATGAGATGCCTCTTATGTGCTTCTCGAGGTTGAAGTTTTCGATGTTTGGTGAATTGACTTCATGGGGCCATTTGTCTCATCTTGTAACAATCAGTATATCTTGTTGGCAGTTGATTACGTGTTGAAATTGGTTGAAGTTAAGGCGTTGCCAACGAAAGATACAAAAATGGTGCTTAATTTTCTTTACAAACAAATATTCACAAGGTTTGGAACTCCAAGAGTCATAATCAGTGATGAGGGGTCGCATTTTTGCAATCACAAGTTCACTGCTATGATGAAAAGGTATAATGTGAATCATCGCATTGCTACGGCTTATCATCCTCAGACAAATGGTCAAGCTGAGGTATCTAACAGAGAGGTCAAGCACATTTTAGAGAAAGTGGTGTGTTCGTCGAGGAAAGATTGGTCTTTGAAGCTAGATGAAGTTGTTTGAGCTTATAGAATAGCATATAAGACTCTATTGGGAATGTCTTCGTTTCAGTTGGTTTATGTTAAGGGGTGTCATTTGTCTGTGGAGCTCGAGCATAAGGCATATTGGGCTTTGAAGAAGTTGAATCTGGATTTGGATACGGCTGGAAGAAAGAGGATGCTTCAATTGAATAAACTCGACGAGTTTTGACTTCAAGCTTATGAGAACAACAAAATGTACAAGGAGAAAGTCAAGAGGTGGCATGATATGGGTCTAGTGCTTAAATAATTTGTGCCGGGGCAACAAGTTCTTTTGTTCAACTCTCGTCTCCGTCTTTTTCCCGGAAAGTTGAAGTCAAGATGGTCAGGGTCGTTTGTTGTCAAAACTGTGTTTCCACATGAAGCGGTGGAAATTTTTGAGAATGATCCGAGCCAGGCATTCAAGGTAAATGGTCAGAGGTTGAAGCATTACTATGGTGACACGGCAAACTGCGAGTTGGTTAATACCGTTCTATTGTCCGTTTGATCTCGAGATTCTACGTCGAGTTAGTGACGTAAAAGAAGCGCTTCTTGGGAGGCAACCCAAGTTTATTGTACATTAGTAAGTAGAGGAAGCAAGAAGAAAGGAGAAAAACACAAAAAAATTAGAAAAAAGAAAATAATTCAGGGCTCACTTTAGAAGCTTGGTGCACCCGCACTGTCCTAGCGCGCATCCCATAATTCCCTCTCCAAATCCCATCCCATAATTCCCTCTCCAAATCAAACCCATTACTCCCATTATTCCCATAATCAAATCCCACTTCTATTCCATATATAATTCTCTTTTCACCACCTATATATACATACACCTCATACACAAACTTCTTCACCAATACACAAATTCTGAAACACAAATCTTATTATCTCTAATCACTTCCTATGGCACCCAAGAGACAAAGAACACAAGTCGATAGCAGCACCATCGATTCATCAAGTGTGGGTGGTGTAAGGCCAAGGTTCTCTACTCCCGAGGCTAAAGCGGAGTATACTAGACTTCTTTCGAAGACAATCATCAAGGAGCGAAGTTTTCTGCCATCAGGGAAGGATGGTCAGCTGTTGGAGATGATTCTTGAGATGGGTCGGGTTCCTATTTGCGAGGCACCCACTGCTGTGCCCATGAGTGTTATTCGCAAGTTCTATGCGAACGCCAAGGCCGAGAAGAATGGCTTCACGGTGGTTCGAGGGAGGATGGTGGAGTATGGTGCAGAGGCTATCAGGACTGTGATTGAGCAGCCCGCGAGAAAGGTGGGGCAAGACACCTGGAACGATAAGACTCCATAGGACTTTGATCTAGATCTTATTATTGCTACTATATGCCAGCCCGATACTCACTGGAAGATCAAGAGGGGCACGACCGAGTATTCTACATTCCCGGCTTCCAGGATGAACAGGTTTGCCCGTGCATGGAACGCTTTTATATGTGCTAACATCATGCCATCTTCGCATGTGCATGAGATTACCGTGGAGCGTGCACGGTTGTTATGGGCATTCTTCAGGGCGATTATATAGATTTGGGGATGGTGATTTATCTAGGGGATTCTAAAGTTCTTGAGGGGGAGTACTACGGGGTCTATTCCATATGCGTCCATGGTGACGAAGCTGTGTGTGGTAGTTGGTGTTCATTGGCCCGCACACAAGCGGTTACAGATCTCGAGTGCTCCTATTGACAGCACTACTTTGGCTACGATGCAAGAATGGGATGGAGGCAAGCCCGATCTGAAGGGGATTGGTTATACTTTTGACCACTTACCTGGTGGGAGGCCAGCTGTTGGAGCCACTCAGGCGAGCAGGACCATCGCAGCAAGCGCATGGGGAGGAGGAATGAGCTGATATGGGAGCTGGCATGAGCATGACGCAGTACAGACGTCTGGCACGGGGGATGGATGCGATGCACGACATCCACAGCAGGTTCGCACGTGATCTCACCCAGGCACTTGGAACAACATTTAAAGCCACCAGAGTTGATATCCAGTGGCCAATTTTTGGTGAAGATTCCGTGTATCCACCTCCGGACACACCCGACACTCCATCCGCTGAGGGTGAGGATTCTGATTCTGATTAGGTATGCCTGATTCCTTACTATTACCTTCACTGAGGACATTGAATATTTTAAGTTTGGGGGTAGTAGTTGAAGGAATATATTTTTGTGTGAGTCTCATATAGTTACATGTTCATGATAGTTTAGTTCATATAATTTGTATATTTTGTCATATAGTTTTTTTATTTATTTTTGGTAGTTTTATGTTATTTTTTCATATAGTTTTCATGCATTTGCATTATAACATGATCCCTAAGATAATTTTTCCAGCTGACTTGTGATATTGATGCTAGTGTAGTGATGTCGTGTTTAGAGATGTTAAGTCGTATTAAGTTGATTTGCATGCTAGAGACACTTGTATTTCACTAAGTCTTATAGGTTGCTAGAGTGCAAGATCATAGTCATGGTTTGTTGTGTTGTCAAGGTTTAATCGCTTGTTTATATTTAGAATTTAGTATATTCTCTTAATAATAAAAGACATGGAAATTGGAGAAAATTGGATTGCATTGCTAGTTGTGTGGCTAGGTGTCAATTGGCTAGTAGCCGACTCATATTTCTATGAGTAGTCTAGGGTTGAATGAGATTGAGCGAAATGCACTCATTCAGAAATTCGTTGAAGAAAAAAAAGAAAAAAAAAGAAAGAAAAAAGAAAGAAAAAGGAATAAGTGTTTTGTATAATTGATCACGAGTGGGCTCTTTAGTACTCGAGTTATTAAGTTCTTAGGGGACTTTGTGCCTAGTGACCTAAGGCTTTTATAGTCTGGGATCCGCTAACCTAACGCTCGCTACATGGGTATTATTGTATAAGTCTTTTGTGGACCTCACTCATTTCACGATCAAATAACCATACTTGTATTGTTTTATTGTGAATAAAAGCATGAATCCATGTTAAACTCCGATATAGAATTGAAGTGTTATAAATTATTTTGAGTCTAGCTTTTATTCTGTTTATAAACTTGCGATTGTTTTAATAAGTAGTGAGTCATGATTGTCGATCTAGTTGCGATAGTATATCTGTAAGCATCTGCACACACGCACGTCTCTAGTTTGTAAGTTGATTTGTATGATTTAGTTGATCTTTATGCGAGTAGCTGCATTTGTTGATATGTTGCTTGTTGAGTGGTTTAGTTATTCTATTGGGATCGTTGCATTCATATAGTTGCATTCATGAATTTTAATTTTCTTGTTCTTTGAGTCTGTTTATGCTTGAGGACAAGCATTGATTCAAGTTTGGGGGTATGTTGAGTGGCATTTATGACATTTTATAATGCTCTAATAAGCTTTGAATTGATGCATTTGTACTCAAGTTGTTAAGTCTTTTAATGTGTTTTCTAGTGTTTTTGTGTTTCAGGCATTATATAGGTAATCAGGTGAATTAGCATTGTTTTGGTGCTAATTTGGTGTCCAGGTGGTGTTGGAATAAAAGATCGTGGAAAGTCGGCTCGAAGCAGCAAGGAAAAAGATGAAACTGAGTGATAGCGCGCGACCGCGCCGGTGCGAAATTAAATGATCCTGATTCTAATTCGATTCTAAGTGGGGAGACTTCCAGATTCCAAAAGGCTTCTATATATATTTAAATAAGGTTGTTTTTAATAAGTAATCAAGCGAGAGACATACCAGAGCGCAAGGAGAGCCGTAAAAATACCGTTTTAGCACAATTCAACAAAGGCGAAGAAGATCTTGTTTTTACTTGTGAATCTTTGTTTTAAGTTATATTTAGATGCTAGTTTTCTTACTTGTGAACATTTACTCTTGTTTATACTTGGTTTTATTTATTCGCTATAAAGACTATGTTTGTTATATCATGCTTTCATCGGAACCCACGTTGATGATGAGTCCGATCATGGGCTAATTTTTCTCGTGGGATTCTAGCGGATTTATTTATGGATTTCTTTAGTTAAATTGTTTTGATGCCTTAGTATATGGTGATTGATTGATATCCTAGTATTAGTTGTGCGTATTCGTCTTATGAGCATCGCGAACTTATAAGATAGTGTGTTAATTCTTAATGAAGCGACAGTGAATTTAAGGATTTAGAACTTGCCATGCTAGCATAGGTTCATGTGTTATTTTTATGCATGATTCATAGGTAATTTTACCCATCTTACTTGCCCTGTGTAATCAATATAGATAACTTGTGCTTAAACCGTTATGTGGTCAAATTCTATAGACATATAGGGTCTTAATATAATTGGTGTTTATTCAGCTTCTGTCTCTTTTGTGGATGTCTGGTAGTATGGTACTCGTGCAACAAAAGTTGCCATTTATCAGTTTCGTGTTGTCTGATTAGTGTCATCACCATTGCATGCTAAGGTTGAGAACAATAAGGCTATTTAATGAAGTTATAATCCCATGTTTATCGTATATATTAATTCAATCAATCTTAATTTCATAGTTATAATAGTTAGCGTAATTCTTAGTTATAAACAACCTCAATTTGTTATCATCTTAGCATTGAATAATAACCATACATTGTTGCTTAAGTGCGTAAATTAATTAGTTAACCAATACAGTCTCTGTGGGAACGAACTAGAAAAGATTCTATACTACTTGCGAACTTGTATACTTGCGTCTAATATTAGCTCGTGTTTAGCGACTAACAGTTGCTCCTACATGAGGAACCTTCAATTGAATTGGAGAGGATTTAGATAGCTCCCCCTCAAGAGTACTACCCTCAAACCTTTCAGCCTGTGAAGACTGTTTTGCACATGAAGGTGCATTAGAAACATCCATGGGGTTTTTAGTAAAAATAGATGAATCCCCCATGGTTTTGATGGTGTCATCAAGGTATACCCCAGCATGTAGCCTCTCACCATCTAAATTGAGTGGTTGGGTGGTGAGCAAAGCTTCTTGAGCTAAGTCACTTGAGTGAGCTTGCACTTGAGAATTACATTCAAGTTCAGTTGGTGAGGAAAAAATTTAAGATTTGAGAGAGTGTTGCTCAGATAAGAGTGTTGGCAGCTCCCCCTGAGTAGATGAGGGAGCTTCAAGAGATGTGCTCTCACAGTATGTGCCATCCTTATTTCTCCAACCATACACTTGATTTGCTTCAAATGCAGGTTGTGCAGACTCAATACTGGGTGTTTTTATAACTGAATCCTGTTGGGAGGATACAGAGGTGACTTGAGTGTTCAGCTCAGGTTTCTTACTTCTTTTGGAACTCTTGACCAAAGGTGACTCGGTTACAGCTTGATCCTTACCACTCTCAGTTAGAATTGTTAGGGTTACCTCCTTTCTCTTCCTTTTACTCACCTCATCCTTTTGAGAAGATGAGGTGGTTGGTTTCCTAGCTACTAAGGGTTTTGAAGAAATGGTTGCATCTTGGGAAGATCCCTGTTGGTGTTCCTGTGTTTGTACTTCCACAGGTTCAGGGTTCATAGCTGTGTTAGATTGAACATTTGACCTCATGTCAGGCATAGGGTATGGGTAAGTCCTAAACCTCTCCAACATGAATGGAGTGATTTTCAGACTTACATTTACCTTATTTTTTGTAGTAGTTGAACCAAATATTATTTTGGACACTTGCTTACAATTTCCTATATTTGTGTTATCTATTCCATTTAAAAAATGTATGTCTCCTACCTTATGATTTAAGGTGGACATGATAAATCTAGGAAAGAAAATTTCCTTACCTCTAGCTAACAGGGGCATTGACAGCCTAGTTGCTAGCTCTTCTAGGATCAATAGACCAACATTCAAGTGTCTGTTGTGGAAAATTGAATACACCAACTTTTGCACCACACTTGAAATGTTGTCATATCCTGTATTCCTTCATGTGAAGGCCCTCACCACAGAATCAAAGATGAATGAGCACTCCATCCTTAGATTAGTTCTGTTCAGACTTGACAAGTTGATTCTTCCACCATAGTTGATGAAGTCCAGAAACTCAGTCAGCTCATCAGGAGTTGGCACCCCCACCAGATTTGCAGTGGGCAATCCCAAAGCTAGGTTCACATCTTGCTCATTAAACTCAATTTGTTGTCCTCCAACTGAGCAAGTCACCACCATAGATACATAATTATCATTCATCACTGTCCTTACCACAGCTGTAGTCCAAAACTCATGCAACACATCCGGGTACAACACTGGATTAGCAGTCAAGGCTCCTGCAATATAAGATTCAGACAGAAATTTCACAAACCCCTTGAAACTATCAGGGGCTTGGTTATCATCAGTAAAAGCCAAATAGTTTGTTCCTTTCTCTGGGATAGTTGCTCTAACAATGTTTTATGCCATTGTAGTTTAGTGAGTGAGAATGGGTAAGAAGAATTTTTGAGAAAGGAGTAAAAACGAGAGAGAGATCGGTTTTTGCTTGAAAGGCTAGGTCACTAGAGATCTCGAAAATTGTAAGTATGTATATGTATCGAGAAGTCTGGGTATTTATAGTAAAAGCAAATGACTTGTCGAGAACTCAAAAATAGACATTTGGAATTTGTCTATCGAGAAGTCATTTTAGGAAATGAAAGACATATCGAGAAGTCATTTTAAATTATTCTTATAGAGAACTAAAAATTCACTTATCGAGATGTCAAATAAATACCCAGTTTGTCCAAAAATGGACTGAATTAATTTCAACTTTTATTTAAATAAATTCAAAATAAAATTAGAATAGATTTTCCAAAAGTATTTTACCAAAATAATTTATTAAATTAAATTATTTCAGTTCTGAGTTATTGATAAGTCAAAAATTGTACTTGTAGAGAACTCTGTGAATGAACACTACTAGAGAACTCTACAAGGACTTATCGATAAGTCATATTTAAGCCTATCGAGAAGTCACTCGAGAAGTCAGTAAATTGACTTGTCGAGAACTTACTCGAGAAGTCCTAAACTTGTAGAGAACTCTGTGAATGAACACTACTAGAGAACTCTACAATGACTTATCGATAAGTCATATTTAAGCCTATCGAGAAGTCACTCGAGAAGTCAGTAAATTGACTTGTCGAGAACTTACTCGAGAAGTCCTAAAATGACTTGTCAAGAAGTCAATTAGATTTATCGAGAACTCAATTCTCTTACGAACTTCTTTTTGACCAAGGTGTTAATTGTCTTGAAATTCAAGTGAGAGAATTTCTTATGCCATAGCTTGTTTTGATCTTCTTACGCCTTGGTGTAGAAGTAACAAATTCCATCCTTATTTGTTGAGTCCAAGTCTGCAACAAATAAGCTCCCTTTCCTTGCTCCTTTCAGAGCAACTTCACCAGTTTTTCTTGCTAATAAAAGTGCATTCTTCTTTGTTGAATAAAACTTCAAAGCCTTTGTCTGCAAATTGGCTAACACTGAGATGATTCACTTCAAGACCAGCTACCAGTGCTACATCATCAATGACAACATTTTCAGAAATAATCTTGCCATTTCCCATTGTGAATCCTTTGCTGTTGTCTCCAAAGGTCACCAAAGGGCCAGCTTTCTCCTCAAACTGTGATATGAGGGCTTTATCACCTGTCATATGCCTGGAACATCCACTTTCTATGATCCAGATGACTTTCTTCATTTTGCCCTGCACACAATAAGTTTTAAGTGTGTTTAGCAACCAAAACTGTGTTGGGTACTTTCTTCTTGTTAACTGATTTAGCAGAAGTAGAATGAGTAGTTTCAGATAAAATATAGTTCATTGACTGTTGAGCATTTTCCCTTTCTGTTGTAGACCCAATTCTTGTTTCTTTGAGGTCTGCTCTCAGTTTGTGACAACTTTTCATCACCTTCAAGTTGCAAGGAATGCAGTCAAACTTGTCATAGAAGGAGTATGGATCATTTGCATTTGCTTCATTGTATTTGCAGGTTCCTTCAGTTGGCTTGCTAACTGCCTTTTTACAAATGTGAGTTAGGTGATTCACAGAGCCACATTTTTCATATTTCTTTCTTGGAGCATCTGCAACATAAGCAAAAATTTTGCTTTTATTTATCCCTATTTTCCCATTTCTATTTTTTTCTTTCTTGCATCTTCAGTTTTGGTTTCTTTAACAGGTGTCTTGGGACTTTGTTTGTCCATGAGCTTCTCTTTAGTATTGGAAGACTGAGTTGGTTCTATAGTTTTCTTCTCTTTGTCTTCATCAGAAATTTCTTGCTTGACAATCAATTTTTCTTCACTGAAGTTGACTTCACATGCCTTGAACATAGGTGAAGCAACCTTTTTCAGCATTGCTGGAACATTTTCATTTTCTGTTGCTTTTCCCTTGTCACCTATGTCTTTCTTTTTGCTGTTCAAGGCATCATAGTCAAGACCAATAGCAATGTTTTGCACATGGTTTATTTTTCTCATGATATTGTCCAATTAACTCAGTTGCATTCTTGAAGTATTTCAACTTAACTTCATTCTTTTCAAGCTTCTCCCTTAGCACTGCTTCAATTTTATTTGCACACTTGAGCTTGTTTTTAAGATAAGCATTCTCTTGTTTTACAGCTTCAAGCTCTACCAACAACAATTCAGTTTTTTTCTTCTCACTTTCAAGCTTCTCATTTATCTTTGTTAGTTTGCTCACTTCTTCATTAACATCAACCATGCTTGTGTGAATGTGAAACATTTATGTGCTCATCTTCTCTACAATTTCCTTATATTGACTCACATTTAAATCAACGGTGGTAAGAGTTGGTACCTGTGATTTAGATGAGGATGATTCTCCTTGCTCCAAGGCCATGAGTGCATAATTTCCAAATTCTTCATCTTCATCATTTTCAGAGTCATCCCAACTTTTTCCCTCTGTAATATAAGTTTTGCTTTGTTGTTTCTTCAGAAGAGCTTCATACTTTACTTCTAGTTCAAGATAAGATTTGTCTTTCTTTGCTTTATTGGGTTTCCTGCATTCTGTAGCAAAATGGCCTAGTTCATCACAATTGAAGCACCTTATCTTAGATCTGTCAACAGATCCAGTTTTGTAACCATTCTTGTTGTCAGAAGTGTACTTCCCTTTTCCTTTCCAGCTACTGTCTTTGTTGAAAGACTGTCCTTTACCCTTGAAGTATCTTGGCTTCTTTACTCTAATGTTAGAGAAATTTCTAGCCAAATAGGTCATTGACTGATCTAGCTCATCCAGTTCATCAAGAGTGTAGAACTCATCTTCTTCCAATTCCAGAATGACTTGTTCATGTGAATCATTTGTTCTTTGCTCACTTGTTGAGGCAACTGGAGTTTGAGATCTTGGCTCATCATTTGATGTTTGGCTTTCATTGACAATTAAAGTACTTGAGCCATCAACAACATGTCCTTGACCATATCTCAATGATTTCTTTTGAATCATTTCTAGTTCACATGTTTTGAGAATTCCATATAGTTCTTCCAGTGTTATTCTGATCAAGTCTCTCCCTTCCCTAATTGCTGAGATTTTCTGTTCCAAATGATATGGGAGAGTAAGAAAAAACTTCAAGTTCACCTCTTCAGCTTCATAGTATTTGTCATGAAGATGCAAGTCATTTATCAGCTTGTTGAACCATTCAAACACATCTGTTATACTTTCCTTTGGCTTGGCCATGAAACCCTCATACTGTGAAATCAGTATCCTTCTTTGATTTGATCAGACTTCCTCAGTTCCCTCACAGAGTATTTCAATCTTTTCCCATATTTGCTTGGCAGTATCACAGTTGACAATATTGTTGTACATCACATTGTCAAGTGACTCAATCAATATCAATTGCAAGCCACTATCCAGGGAAACTTTCTCCTTTTCAGGCTCAGAATACTCAGAAGGATCTTTTGGAGCATAATGAGCTGGAATAACCATATCACCATCTGTTGATTCTTTAACTCTAACCATAAAAGTGAAGGGCCCATTTTTGAGAATCTGAATATAGATTGGATTGGTCATCCTGATAAACAACAACATTTTCTTTTTCTAAAGAGTGTAGTTAGCTTTGTCAAAGGTAGGAATTTTGATGCTACTGATTTTCTGTGTATTCATTCTTCCAAGATCGTGAATATGTTCACTTTCAGATTTTGCTCTCTGATACCACTTGTTAGGAAATGAATAACACACAGAAGGGGGTGAATGTGTTTTACTGTTTTCAAGCTTTTCTTGAGTCTTTTATGTTTGAACAAAGTAAATTAAATCTTGTAATGAAAGTGTGTTCATGCAGAAATTAAACTTGCAAAAATAAAGAACAGAGATCTTCAAAACTCACTTAATTTTATATTAAAATTAAGAATGTTTTGCTACAAAATTTCTAGGCTCTTTATTGATAAAGAGCTTAGCTTCTTCTTAAGAGTGTTACAAGATTTTCTATCTAAATTGTTACAACTGACAAAAGACCAGTATTAACTTTATAACTCAGTTAACTACTAGTTTACACAGTGTACAATAAGACATGCTATTAACCTTTACTAAACTGTCATTTGTCATTTCCATTTTAGGAAAAGAAAATCTTTTATTTCTGGCTTAACATATCTTTAGCATCCTGTGATTATCTTGATCTTCCTTTGTCAGTTAATCTTGACCATTGATCTTGCACATCCTTCAAGCTGCTTTTTATAGACTTGTCAATCCAGCTGGTTGGATTGTTTGTTGATTGTATATCTTGGATATTGAACTGGTCTGCATTTTGTACTTTAAAAATTTACCTCGAGAGCTCCAGTTAGGCATATAGAGATCTTGACATCTCGATAAGTATATTGACTTATCGAGATCTCTAATACTCTATAGTGAATTTAACTTATAGAGGTCTCTGAGTTCTCAAATAAGACTTTGGCTTGTCGAGATCTCTCAGCTTCATGTCTTCACTTTGACTTGTCGACAACTTAGAGTTCTCTAGTGAATTTTGACTTATCGATATCTCTAAGTTCTCTAGTGGAATTTGACTTATCGATTACTCAGAGTTCTCTAATGAATGTAGACTTGTCGATAACTCTGAGTTCTCTAGTGAAGAATTGACTTTTCGATATCTCCAAACTTCATGTCTTCAATTGACTTGTCTATATCTCTCTGAGTTCTCTAGTAGTTTTCCTGACTTCTCGATAAGTTATTTGGAGTTCTCGAATGACTTCTTTATAACACTAAATCTATGACTTGTAGAGATCTTCACTTAGAGTATTTTTATCCAAACAGATTTATTCAACTCCAACCTTCTTCAAAATTCTTCTGAGGCATGACCATCTTGATCTTCTTCCAAATGGAATCCTTAGGCTTGATACTGTTTAAGGAAAAAGACTCTGGTCTGCTCCTTTGTATTTTACAGACTTTAGAATGTTACAAGTATAAAATACAAATTAAGATAACAATACAACTTACTTAGGGTTGACAAATTATCTTAGTCTTGTTAAGGTACAAGCATGTCTTGCACAACATTTTGTATAAACATTTTTATCTCCTCAATATACTTTCTTTCCCTCTCCTCTCTTTCATCCTTTTCTCTTGCTCTTCTTTCTTCCCTTACTATCAACCATACAACCAATACATACCTCCATGCCATTGTACCAGTATCCTTATCATTCAGTAAGCTTATCACCCTCTTTATCTCTGTGATTGAAAATATATCCATTAGATTTCTGCTAAGTAAGGTCTAAGTAAGGTGTAGGATCAATCTTGATAGTAGATTCTTACTTCCCTTAATGATACAACCCATACTTTGACCATTTCTGTAGCTAATTGTTGAAAGTAGTCTTCATCGGAGATGCACTAGTTCAGAGGTAGGAAATCATTTTGATTGAAACAATTCCAGATGGCCCTCTCAGTAACTTACATTTTCTTTGATTTTCTTCCAACATATTTGTAGTGAGTTTTAGTTGGTGGCTTAAAAGAAGGTAGATTTGAGATTTTCTTTAGAGAAGTTTGACTTGAGGTGATTGGTATTTTCAGTATGGTGCTAGCAATGTGTTTGTATAAGAATTTAGGCTTAGAGGTTAGAGGTGGTAGAGTGTTTGAGTTTATTGACTTAGGGGTTTAAGTTTGGTTGATTTGGATTTGTAGGGTATTTTTCCGTGCATCTGAACCATCTTCCTTCTTCTCTCTTCACCCTTCTTCTCATCATTTCCTTTCTTTTTAGCATCTCTTTTCTTATATCCTCCTTTGCTACCAGTTGCCTTAGATTGACTTGGATTTGAGTCGAAAGGTTTTTGATCATCTTTCTCTTGCTCATCATCATCCAAATCATCCTTATTGAATTGTGTTTTAGGAAAATTGGCTTCAGAATTCCTCAGATATCTCCCCAACAGCTTAATCATTTCCTCATCCTCAACAGTTTTGTACTGCTTAGTCTTCAATTCAGTCTCCAAGGTTATAATGAGTTTTTTATTTTCCATGACACATTGCTTAGGAATCTGGAAGTGTTTGCAATGTTTAGTGGTTGGATAGATGTTTTCCACTCCATTGCTTGGCTGTAAGTATGCTTCTGGAAAAGCAGCTACTTGAGTTTTCTTCAATTCAGTTAGCAATAAAGTGTCTTCTTGAATCACTCCGTGGACTTTATTTATCAGAATGTCCAATTCAGATGCCCTTCTAGATGTGAGATAGTTAAGGGACACTTGTATACATCTGTCTACCCCAGAGTCATTAATGTTGACCCCAATCCTTTTCTCCTGAAAATTGTCCTTAGTCATCAAGATCACCCTTATAGAATTTATTGTCTTGTCCAAGGCCTTCTTATTTGTGAAGAAACTATTGTTTAGAGAAACCCTGAAAGCCTTGAGCAATTCATCAAATTTCCTTCTCAAACTAGGTCCCTCGGCTGCTCTGATAAGCCTCTCAATTCCAATATCAACTTCTTGAGATTTGCCTTTGTTAGCAGCTTGGACAGTTTGGCTAGATGATCTTAATAACCTAGCTTATATCCCCCCCTTAGTCTTGTTGGCAGGCATGATAAGAGGTGTAGGGATTTCAGGCCTCACAGCTTCTGGAAGTGCAGGAAGTTGAATGTTGAGTGCACCGATGATGGCCCCCAAAGACACAGAATTCTGCATTTGTAGATGCATGTGGGAGTCCACTAAGGTTTGAATATTAGTGAACTGACTTTGAACCATGGTTGTGAGTTGGGAGACTTGATTTGTTAAAGATTGATTGGCTGACTATAGGGAAGAAACTTGAGATTGAAGAGCCTGGATTTGCAAGTTTGTTGATGTTGAGAGGGGTTGTTGAGAGCTTGAAGGGAGAGAGGTGCCAAAAGTGTCTTGCACAACATGCTTGATGCCTTCCATCAAGAGAGAAGATGGCTCATACCCGCTTTGATGAAGTTGGTCTAGCTTGAGTCTTGTGTCATTAGATTTGGCAATGTGCTGTTGAACCACTTCATGCAATGCCACAAAAGATTGCCTGAGATTTTTGACGTCAAATCCTGACCCCCCGATTTGAGGGACGTCACAAGTGGGGTCATTTCAAAGAAGCATTGACAGGCGCAATTCTTTAGAAATTTCTACAAATATATGACGATATTTCATAGCCAAAATGAACATACTCATGAGAGCTGAACAAGTTAGAATATATAGAGTGATAAGTATATTATCGTTTACACCAACAACCGAACAATTCAAGGACAATTCACGCCTACTGTCTAGTAAAGTCGGTCTATTTATTCGAGCGAAGATTTAAAGTCGGTCTATTTATTCGAGCGAAGGTTTAAAGTCGGTCTATTTATTCGAGCGAAGGTTCAACGAGTATTATCTATCTACCGTATGCTATTTCTGATCAAAAAATTTATCACCAAGTCAAACTCCGTGTATGTATGTCCGGTGTGTGCTAAACTAATATATCAATCTCATCCATGTCTGGGATCTTTGGAAAATGTGGGTATTTAGCCCCATATTATCAAATCAATTTGAGCCAATAAATTGAGTGGTTAAATGTTGCCTGCGCGCAACAATTATCACTTGGAATGTGCTCTCCTTAAATTTTTGAGACGCTTTAAATTACTCAAAATGATTAAAAGATGAATATGATATAATAATCTAAAGTCAGTCCTTTAAGATCGGAAATATTAATATGAAAGCTTATGACCCACATTGAAATGAAAAATGGGTTTTTATTATTTTATATAATACAACACTTTTACTTTTATTACGGTGTCTAAATTTGTTTGTAAAGTTTTGCTGCATCTCCTACGTGCGCGCATGGGGTATAAATTATAGGATTTCGGGGCAAATTTGAGGTTTGCGAAGATTTCGAACTTTTCTGATTGTGCGACGTGACGATATGAAAGTAGCAAAACATTGGCCTGGATAATCACAGACTAGTTTTGCTATTTTCATTTTCAATGGGTTGGGTTATTATATATTTAATTTATTTTTTATAAGAATAATTATAATTGATTTGATAAAATATTAATTCGATGCTATTACAGATTAATTTATGACTAATATAATTAATTAACGTATTTTAATTAATTATAAAAATAGTATACACGTTTTCCAAAGTCTATATAATATCATTATAAGATCTTAGCATTTTCATCTCATCAAATACACAAAGTCGTGTCCGTTCTCTATCTCAAACAGGCAAACCATATTCTTTTTTTGATAGTTTCTTGTATGTTCTAACTCGCCGAGTGATCGAGAATTAAATTCGGAACATGGGAAGACAAAAGACAAATCCTTAATCACTTATTTATCTTATCATACTCTACTTTTATGTAAAATAACAAGCTAACCTTGTTCATTACCTTTGATTTTATTAAAAATCTCGACCCAATTTGATTTGTTTTAACAGTAATGAAATTGAACAAAACTCGATCCCAAAACCCTATTTTATATAGTCGCATACGAAATTTAATACATTGAGTTTATAGCTAGATTTTGGAAATCTAAATAAAGCATTTGAGATTCTGATTTATAATTTATCGACAAATTGGTGATTTATCAAAATGATAAATATGAATAAAGTTTAGATAGATTCTAATACTTCAATAAAAATTGTTATATTACCCTTTTTGTAATAAAATCTATCAAATCTATCATTCAAAAATAATATGTTACGAAAAATTATATTATAAAATTCAAATTAAACAAATATTTTTTAAACTGAATCATAATTTTATCAACATTTTTTTAAAAAAAATAAATTATTTTTGAAACACTTTTGACCTCGTTAAATCCTCCATTAATTATCCAATTTTACAGCATCCAAAATTTCACTCCTATCTACATGTATCTTTGATACGGCCAAATTGTCGAATCTCTCTGTTGAGTCATACTTGATAGATGACCCCTTAATCTGAACGTACAGCAAACAGATAAGTACATGTTCCTTCAAGAAAAAAAATATACATAAATGTTGTACAAATTTTCCCCCAGATTATTAGTAATATATTTCAAATTTTCCATTGAGCTTATTCCCAGTAAAATTGTACATTTCATTTTCTTGATTTCAAATGGCTTCTTCTATTTCATTTTCACCACACTCACTAACCCTCCTGCAACTTTCTCATAAAAAGTCTCAAATTAAATTCTTACCCACCAATCAATTACCCAATTTCTTGATTCACAATAGTAACAAAAATATCAAATTAAATTCAAGAACCCCTTTTAAAGTTGAGATTTTTAATCATCTGGGTCACTTTCAAAGCTCTTGTATTTCAACTAAATCATCTTCAAATGGGTCTTTTGATTTAGTCCAAGAAGATGAGTTGATTTTACCATCAAATAAAAGTGGCCCAGTTAAAACTATTTTGTTGGTTTTGTTATGGGCTTCTGTTTTTGTAGGTTTTTATGCTGTTTCCGGAGATGCCAATGCTGCTGCTGCTGCTGATTCAATCAGAGCTTCTAGTTTTGGTCAAAGATTTGCTCAGGCTTTCAGGAGCTTTGGTTGGCCTGATGAAGCTGTTGTTTTTGCTCTGGCTACACTTCCGGTTATCGAGCTTCGTGGGGCTATTCCTGTGGGTTATTGGTTGCAGCTTAAGCCTGTTGTTCTCACTGTTTTATCCATATTGGGGTAAATCCTCAAGTCCCTCTTTTTCTATATTACTAGTACTAGTTTGTGATTGTTAGTAATATGTAATGTGTCTTATTAGTTTAGGTGTTTTTATTATGTATAATTAGTTTTTATTTGATTCTATGCAAGCCTTGGTGTACTAGTGCCCTCAATAGTCTGTTGTGGTAATTACATTCATTAGGTTTGTACTGTATTTGCTAAAAAGAACTCATTTTGGCCCTAGATTGAATAATCCTGAATCTCCTCTCAACAAAAAGTTTCCTAATGAATTAGCAAAAAAAAAAATTCTGATGTAATTATTCATGTATTTGTATTTTACATTTTTAGTATTACATCAAGGAGTTGTGCTATGTTTTTTTTCATGTGATTAGTAATATCCTAGGTCTGTGTGTTCTAATTTCGAACTAGGTTTGATCATTAGCTTATCCCATGGATTAAATTTCAATAATTGTTTAGTTAATTTACATTCGATTAGCAATAGCCGCTAGGTAGGGAAATGGTTGACATTAAATAGGTACTCAAAAGTGTATAAGAATGTGATTTAAAAAATACTTAGTTCATAGGATTGCAGTAAGAGATCAGGTAGGATAAAATAAGTACAAATTTGTATACTGAGCAGAAATTATGATCGGTACATACAAATATTGACATTCACTTGATCCATTTTACTTCATCTTTAAGTTTTATAATGTACATTGACTATGTCGATGGATTGGTACCATTTGTAGAATGTGCAACTAAGCATCTTTTAACTCTTAGCAGAGGCTTTAAAATGCAGTTGTGGTCAATAGATTGTTGGCTGGAGCTATAGACAAACATAGGCTTGGTGTCTTGGTAATAAAAACTGCTTTTGTGCTTCTGCTACATCAGTTAAATATCTAATTCTTGGTAGACAAGTGATCTTTATAAATCAGATCAACGTTGAAATGTTGAATGACTAAATCTGAGAATTGTTTAACAAATTCTGTTTCGTACCTTCAGAATTTCTTCTTTACTAATACTAATAATTTACCATGTATAGGCTGTGTACAGAGTGTTCGCAAATACTAGAAGCACAGTTTTGGGAACACAAAATTCATTTGAAATGGATATAAAATGACATAGATTGAGTGTTTATTTTAAATTCTTAAACTTGCCCTTATATATGAATGACAAGGAATTGAAATTCGAAATATGTCAATTGAAATGAACTGCATGTGCCTAATTTCTAAACATGCATTACTGTATAAGGTGATGTCGTCATATTTGAAAGCCATTTATTGAATGTAAAATGTGACGACTAACTTGCATACAATTGTAGGAATATGGTTCCGGTGCCCTTTATTGTACTACACTTGAAAAGTATCGCAACTTTCCTTGCTGGGCGGAACCAGCCTGCATCTCAATTCCTTGACATGCTATTCAAGAGAGCAAAGGAGAAGGCAGGTCCTGTGGAAGAGTTTCAGTGGCTTGGGTTGATGTTGTTTGTGGCTGTCCCTTTCCCTGGTACAGGCGCTTGGACAGGAGCCATAATTGCTTCTGTTCTTGATATGCCATTCGGGTCTGCTGTCTCGGCAAACTTTTTTGGTGTTGTCCTGGCTGGCCTTCTGGTGAACTTACTGGTAAATCTTGGCCTCAAGTATGCTGTTATCACTGGTTTTGCGCTCTTTATTATATCAACATTCATGTGGAGTATCCTTCGAAAGCTCAAAAGGTCTTTGAGTTCATCAAACTGATGTTAAGCTACCCTGGTTAGAGAAGTAAAATGGGCAGAGAATTGAAGCATCACATCAATTTCTGTGCAGTGACCTTGTGTTGTAGACACTCTTTACTTGTTAATGTCAATTACTATAGAACATAAATCCTCTTTGTTGGAGACTATACACAGGTATATCCTAGGTATATCTGCTAGATGGACTATAGATTAGTAAAAACTGGTTCTTTACATTCATAATTCATGGCAACAGGACATAACATAGATCAGATTTTAACCTTAAATTGCGTAATTTAGAATAGGGATAATTGCATTTCGCATCTCCGTGATTGTTTCAATTGTCACTTTGGTATTACTAGTTTCGCTATTTATATCTTATTGGGCCAAAATATGTGGATAAACTGAATGAAAACGAATATAATTTATATGTATTTCGGGTTGACCTGATTTTTTCGGGTTAGTTTTCAGTCCACCCGAACCCGATCCGAAATCAAAAAACCCCAACTCTAATTTGAACTTTTTCGTGTCAATTTCGTGTCGGGTTTCGGGTCGTTTCCATTTTTGTCACCCTATATAAGCGTATCCATTTTGACAGTAATTTAGATTAGGAACTTTTTTTTACTTCAGTTCAAAATAAAATGAAATCGTCACAATATAATGCGATATTCGGTTGATGATTCAATTAAATGCAAAATAATCAAGTATAAAATACCTTGTTTTCCTTCAAATATATAGGTTGGTTAAGGATTAAGGTATTATAATTCGATTGAAAAAAATAAAAAATAAAAAGAATTGCAGTAACTCCGAAAGTTTCAAAATTGGCGCCTCAACCCCAGAAGTTGAAAAGCGCGACTCACAAAACAAAATGATACTAGAAACTTGACACTTTTCGTATCAATACAAAATTACAATCGAACCCAAAATTACAAAAAGCACAAGTAAATGAAATCTTCAAAGCTTCCCACCATAAGGGTGTTTGGACAACGGCCCATTCCTTCCCAATTTCTCTCCAAAAGGTGTTTTCTTTTCCCCCAATTCTTCAAAACCCTAATTTTATTTTCACTTTTTTTTATTTCTGCTTCAAAATTCTATCTTTACTGCATTTTGTTTGATATTTTTTAAAATTGTAGTGATGGTAAAGAAGATGGACAGTGTAAAGCTCCTAAGAAAAATACGAGTGTTTCGCTTTCAAATTTTCTTGATAGGAAGCTGCAGAAAGGGTTTAGTTTCACTAAATCTGTTCAGGTATGTTGTTCACTTAAACCAATTTTGAGGATTTTTTTTTGTAGAGAGCATTAAAGAATGTAATGGAGATTTTTTTTTTAAAAAAAAATTCGACTATTTTACTAATTTTTGATCTCGGGTTTCATATTTTTTGATAGTTTTGTGGAATATTTTGTTTAAGGGATTTTGCTAGATTGAGTATAATAAAGATACATGTACAGTATAGGCTTGTTGCTAATTTCAGGTGGTATCGTATATGTGTGAATGTGGAGAGTGATTTCTGAATTAGGCTAATCACATATTTGTGTGATGTGACTTGAATTTGTTAGAAACATGAGAGGTAATAATCTAAGAAGTATGAATTTGTAAAATTAAGGGCCCTGTGATGGGAGGTTTCAGGATTCTTATGGAGTCAGTTGCTGCAATTTTGGAATGCTTGTTTCAGACTACGGTATTAAAGTTAAGGGTATGAAGCACAAGGCCTTAAAACCTATTGATTCGAGTAGCATAAATGGGATCGTACCAACAAGCATCGCTATATGATGACTTCCTGTATAAAAACGTAAACATGTCAGGCATCCATATATGTCCACGACTCCACGGTTGGGGTGGCAATAATTTATTGAACTTGCTTTCAATCTAAATATACTAGGATATGTTTTGGGTGAACAAATAAGACAAGTGCATAGACGAAAAGTGAGTGGTGCATTTGATGTGTAAGCTTGGAATCCAACTCACTTGGTTTACTTAGTTTAGCAGAAGAACTGTCACTTATCAGCCACCAAAAGTATGCAGTTCTAATTCAATCCTCTAAATTAAGTATTGAACCATAAGAAAACTTGCGGTTGGGGGACAGCTACAAATAGTAACGTGATGCTGGTTCTTACATATATAGATAGAACATACCAATATATGACTATGCTGTAATGTGTTTTCTTTACTAGTTCATCTGTTTTTATATGTGATTATTTGCAGGGGAAGCAAAAACCATTTTCATCACCTGTGATTGGTATGGGTGTAAGCGGGTGTAGTGGACGAGAGAACATTGTGAACATAATAGGTGATCCGGAGCTGAATCGTGATATTGATGTAGCTTTTGAAAAACTTAAAAGTACTGCAGATAAAAAAGAAGGGTGTATCAGCTTGCCTGCTGACGAGGATATTTCCAACATATGCCACACTCAAGGGTCAAGAAAAAGAAGCAGACCACATGAAGGTTGGTCACAATATCTATAGTACTTGAATGTGGTGTATTGCTTCTTAGAATAAATTATGTGAGTGGACGTTGATGCTTAAACCAGTTCACTTGTCTTCTTCTTAGTACAACATTTAACAATGAACATATTTAATTAGCAATATACTTTTTTTAGTTTTTTCTTTAAAATAACTCCTTTTACTATTTAGAGTTCTCAACTACAGAGAGTTTAGTTTCAGTTACGTGTGTGGAATATTGGTGAAACTTGGAAGTGCCGTAAAAGTCAATGCAGTATATGCATAATACAGTTAATACTCTGTTCTCAGCTGCTTCCTGGAATGAAAGTCACAAGATACTCAAAGTGAAATATTGCTGTTGAATTTATTTCAGCAAACTAAATTCCTTGTGAAGAAATTCCACTTAAATTGAAAGAAAACATACAATGTTGCTAGAAATATTAATAGTTTAATGTCTGAACTGAATGAACATGAGTAAAAGGATTATATGAATATCTAATTTAGTAAGAGAATTAGAGAGAATTGCTACGAGAAACTATGCATGTTAGATTAAATTATCTTTTAGTGCTAAATGAAGTTTAGCATTTAGATGTGCCTTGTGTGTGCCAAAAAGTTGTTTAATGCCACAAAAGTTATAAATAATTTTAGTTCACTCACATTCTTCATAACTACAAAAAAGCACACCACACTTTTCGACTTGCAAGATTTCATTGTTCTTTATCATAAGTTCTATATTCATAATACTTGTGTTGTTCTATCCTCAACAAGTCAACATTATGCATTCTAGTGTTGTTTTGACGGTGTCATGTACTTGATGCAAGATTGAATATCCATGTTCTATGTCATTGCTAGAGTCTAGCTTCTAAATTATATATGCATGTCATACTCTTCTTTGTTTTATATTCTAATTCATGCATCAAGAACTTGATTGTTAAAAACTGAGGTTACTAGGTATGGATGTGAAAGCAGCTGCTCGAAAGGTCTTGGTCACTCTTGGCGATAATAATAAAAATGCACATAATCCAAGGAAGAGGATATTTATTAGCCACGAGAAACCAAAGCCTCTCTTTAATCATTGTAAGTTTGATGTCACCTAAGAAGCAGACAAAAACAGTTATAACAGCCTCTCTTTCTTATTTTTTGTAAGCATCCAAGTTTAATATTCTTGGTCCATTGAAATTGTTTTGTTTTTCTTAACAGATGCAAATGGTAGCGGCTGGTGGGACAGCAACATGGAAGGGGTTGACAATGATGAAGTGGGCTGCCATGAAATGTGGGAAGGGGTTGGCTCCACCACATTAGGAGGACTTGATTGGAACTAGTTCAAAAGCTATTTTCAATAGCTATGATAGGTTGCAAGTGAAGCAGCATTTTGAAGTATATGTAATCGTAGTTCAGGAAACTTGAGAAATTCTATGATAAATGGCAAATCGGTGAACTCTGTTTGTAGAATGTGTTGTGGTATGTTATTGTTGTCAGCATGTCCTGTATTCGAGTATAATCTGATATCTCGGCTGACAAATCTGATATCTCGGTTGACACAAATTTCACCCATGTTATGTTATGTTCTGACTTCTGATCTTCGCTGGAGAGAAGTTTATTTTCTTTGTTTGCTCTAAATTGTACTGTTTTAATTATGTCATATCAATTCTTACCCATTTTCTACCATTTTCAAAAAAAATAAGAAAGAGATTTTTCTATATTGGATAGAACAGAGAATATTTACTTTTCTTTAAAAGAATTAAAATTTATGGGGTGAGAGAGGCTCGAACTCTCGACCTCAGGATTACTCTTACGCTATGAGACATACGCGCTAGCCAACTGCGCCACCACCCCATTTTGTATAATTTCTTTTAACTTTAGATTCTGATCTATATCAGCTCTTTGTAGTAATATTAATATAAATTCGAGAGAAATTATTACGTATTTACGAGTATATCCGTTTATTTTTTAGTTTTAAATAATGTATTTAAATAAATTTTATGCGAACGCAATAAGTTAATTCAAATGATGAAAGGGTTGTATGGTTCACCAAATTCTGCAATCAGGCAAGGGTTTCAGTCATTTCAACCCCGTTTGGTTTAAAAAAAATAAAATTTTATACCCATTTCTCAAACCCCTGATTTTTTATACCCACAAAGGGGTTGGATACGAGGAAAGGGTATGAGAGTTAACTTTAATTTTACTATTTTAATTTCTTTTAAGCAATTAAATATATATGTTTAATATTAAGAGAAATTTATGAACCTAAAATATATTAAAATAATAATAAGAATTAATATATTTAATTAAAATAAAATTATTGATTTAACATATTATAAATTAAAAATATCCATTCAAGTACTCAACCAAGCACATAATATCATATATGATATCTGACAGATACTCTAACCCGATTTCTGATTTCAACTCTTATTATTATAAACTAGCCAAAAACACGTGCGATGCACGGATTGCTTTTAATATAATATAATTTTTTAATTTAGTGCGAAGTAAAAAATTTAAGTTCTAAAATTTATTTATCAGAAATTTTTGATAATATGATTTTATAATTATTTTAAATATTTATTTGCATAATTTAGTGAAATTTTAGTTTTTAAATAAATATCATGGATTGAAAGATTTAATTTTGTTCAAATTCAAAGGTGTATTTACAAAAGATAACTATGTTTTAGTTAAAGCATAAATTTTAGCTCACATTAATAGTAACGAATTATCTTTATTTTGGTATACTCAACAAATCTAACTAAGTATATTCAAATTTATTTTGGTTTAATTTGTTTAAACCCCAATCAATGATAAAAAATTTACATAATAATTATAAAAAATTTATGTTAACCCTAACAAAAGTGCATATTATTTTATTTTATTTGATATAGTTATTTTTTTATTTTAATTTTTAATTATCATGAATCAATTGTATTTTTTAGCTCCGATGAATAACATGTATTGATTTATTTTAGTTTGACGCAATTATACTGACTAATGAATCATCTTTATTTTTATTTAATTAAAATAGTTTTGGATATTATAGAAATTGAAAAAACCCGTAATTATATGAACCTAAACATTTTACACACAAATCTTGAATCAAATTTTTAATATTTTAGCTCGTTGGATCCCAGTTATCCCACAAATCATTATACCTAACAACAAATTAGGCATGCCCGCAAGGGCTGACTCAGTTGGTTAAAGAGGGGATAACTATCATCTTGGTCACGTGTTCGAATCCCGCGAAAGGAGAATTTATGATTATGCCTCATGAGTCAGAGTCTGTCGTTTAAATGCGGTTTACCTTGGTTCACGTGATTTGCATACTATTACGTGAGCCTGTAGGGTTTACCCAGTGCGCACCCGAAGGGTAGCTACCCGCGGGTTACCTACGATAAAAAAAATAAAAATTAGTTACATTTTAATTTTATCTTAACACAAATCAATAATATACATTATTTTGTTTTAAACTTACCATGTTATATCAACCATCTAATTATATTTAGTTTATTTTTAATTTTATTTTAGTAAATATTATTTTGTTTTAAACCAAATAGATAGCGTGTTTTATCTTATTCTAATGACATTATATCGACCAACGCATTATGTTGGAGCCATGTTCGATAAAATACTTTTTAGCTAGATGAGTAGTATTTATTATATTATTTTATAATGAGATAACAAATCTTGGATTTAGTTTCATACCCATTATGTCAATCAAATCCATCTAATTATATTTAGTTTTTTGTTTAATTTTATTTTATCCTAAAATGAATATTATTATGTTTTAGACCAAATTGATAATATGTATAATTTTATTTTAATCCGATGACATTATATCTCCCAAACAGATTTACTTTCAATTTTTTTTAACTCGTTTATTTTTTATTTTAGCCTGATGACAACATATCGACCAAACAAATTTGCTTGCAAATTTTTATCAATCTTTATTACTTTATTTTAATCCGAGACTGTAAATTCAACTAATTGTACGTAATTTTTTTATTATTATTTAGAATTAGATCAATAATATAATTTTATTTAATATAATATTTTTTTTATTTAAATCAAAACCATTAGATATATTACAATTTTATTTGTATTTATAATTATATTGTGAATAGTAATCTATTTATGAGAGTATTTTATTTAATATTACTATAATTACGGTGACCATACCGACTACCAACCAAAATTTCATTATTTCGTTTTTAATATAATAGTATAGATCATTTTGTTTATCCTAGTTCAACTGTATAATTTTTAAGCCGGATCAATAGTATTTATTATTTTCTCTTAACCCGAGTCACATTATATCAACTAAATTCAACTAATAATATTTAGTTTGCTTAAATTGATTTTAGTTTGAAATATCAATAAAATAATATAGAATTAAATATAAATTAGAATTTAAAATTGGTAGAAGAAGTTGACCTTAATATCAATTAATAATGATATAGAGTTGGATGTGAATAGAATTTAAATCGGTAGATGAAGTTGACTCAAATATCAATTAGAATTTGAATTGATTGATCGACCAACCAACCAATTAGAATTAGAATTACAATAATTAATTAGGGGTACTTAAATAATTTCAGCAAGTATCGGCGGATATGAATTATGCTTAATTTAATATTAATTTGATATATCCCGTATAAGTGGTTTACATTATTTTATTTTATCCTGCGGCCCATTTCTACGACCAAATTCAACTAATTATTTTTAGTTTAATTTTAACTTTTTTATGTCCGCATCAATAAGATAATTTCGTTTTAGTTCGTATAATAATTATATATGATTTTGTTTTAGTTGATTGAATCATATTTTGATTATAATTTTGTGTTAGTTTGGATCAATTACATACTATTATTTTAACTTGGATGACTAATATATATATTAGCTGTATAAGCATTATTTATTATTTTGTCTTAATTTGAGGCATATTATATAACTAAATTCAACTAATTATATTTAGTTTGCTTAAATTGATTTTAGTTCGAAATATTAATAAGAATAATATAGAACTAAATATGAATTAGAATTTAAAATTGGTAGAAGAAGTTGAGTTTAATATCAATTAATAATAATATAAAGTTGGATATGAAATAGAATTTAAATTGGTGGAGAAATTGTTAGTCACTAAACACGTGCTAATATTACACACAAGTATACGAGTTCGCAAGTAGTATAAAATCTTTTCTAGTTCGTTCCCACAGAGACTATATTGGTTAACTAATTAATTTACGCACTTAAGCAACAATGTATGGTTATTATTCAATGCTAAGACGATAACAAATTGAGGTTGTTTATAACTAATAATTAAACTAACAATTATAACTAAGAGAATAAGATTGACTGAATTAATATATATGACAAACATGAGATTCTAACTTCATTAATTACTTCATCCAATAGACTTATTGTTCTCAAACTTAGCATGCAATGGTGAAAACACTAATCAGACAACACGAAACTGATAAACGCCAACTTTCGTTGCACGAGTACCATACTACCAGCATCCATAAAAGAGATAGAAGCTGAATAGATATCAATTATATTAAGACCCTGTATGTCTATAGAATTTGACAACATAACGGTTTAAGCACAAGTTATCTATCTTGATTACACATGGTAAGTAAGATGGGTAAAATTACCTACGAATCATGCATAACAATACATGAACCTATACTAGCATGGCAAGTTCTAAATCCTTAAATTCACTATCGCTTCATTAAGAATTAACACGCTATCTTAAATGCCACTCAACATACCCCCAAACTTGAATCAATACTTATCCTCACGCATAAACAGACTCAAAGAACAAGAAATAAAAATGCATGAATGCAACTAAATGAATGCAACGATCCCTCAATAGAATAACTAAACCAATCAAAAAGCAACATATCAACAAATGCAGTTATTCACATAAAAATCAGTCAAACCCCACAAATCAACCTACAAACCATAGACGTGCGTGTGTGCAACTGCTTACAGATATACTATCGCAACTACATCAATGATCATGACTCACTACTTATCAAAGCAATCTCAAGGTTATAAATAGAATAAAAGCTAGACTCAAAATAACTTATAACACTTCAATTCTTATTTTAGAATTTTATATGGATTCATGCTTTTATTAACAACAAAACAACAAGTATGCTTATTTGATCATGCAATGAGTGAGGTCCACAAAAGACTTATACAATAGTACCCATGTAGCAAGCATTAGGTTAGCGGATCCCAGATTATAAAAGCCTTAGGTCACTAGGCACAAAGTCCCCTAAGAACTTAATAACTCGAGTACTAAAGAGTCCACTTGTGATCAATTATACATAACACTTATTCCTTATTTTCTTTCTCTTTTTTTTTTTCTTTTTTTTTCAACGAATTTATGAATGAGTGCGTTCTCCATCTCATTCAACCCCAGACTACTCATATAAATATGAGCCGGCTACTAGCCATTTGACACCTAGCCACACAACTAGCAATGAAATCCAATTTTCTCCAATTTTTAAATTTCCATGTCTTTTATTATTAAGAGAATTTCCTAAATTCTAAATATAAACAAGTAATTAAACCTCGACAAAATTACAAACCATAACTATGATCTAATACTCTAGCAACCTATAAGACTTAGTGAAATACAAGTGTCTCTAGCATGCAAATCAACTTAATACGACATAACATCTCTAAACACGTCGTCACTACACTAGCATCAATATAACAAGTCAACTAGAAAAATTATCTCATGGGATCATGTTATAATGCAAATGCATGAAACTATATAAACAAAATAACAAAAAACTACCAAAAATAAATAAAAATAAAAAAAAAACTCTATGGCAAAATATGCAAACTATATGAACTAAACTATCATGAACATGCAACTATATGAGACTCACACAAAAATATATTCCTTCAATTGCTACCCTCAAACTTAAAATATTCACTGTCCTCAGTGAAGGTAATAGTATGGAATCAGGCATACCTAATCAGAATCAGGGTCCTCACCCTCAGCGGGTGGAGTGTCAGGTGTGTCCGGAGGTGGATACACGGAATCCTCACCAAAAACTAGCCACTGGATATCAACTCCGGTGGCTCTAAATGTTGTCCCAAGTGCCTGGGTGAGATCACGTGCGAACCTGCTGTAGATATCGTGCATCGCATCCATCCTCCGTTCCAGACGCTTGTACTGCGTCATGCTCAAGCCAGCTCCCATATCAGCTCCTTCCTCCTCCTCATGCGCCTGCTGCGATGGCCCTGCTTCATCTACTAGCTGAGATCTCCATGCAGTCCTGCTCGCCTGAGTGGCTCCAGCAGCTGGCCTCCCACCAGTAGGTGGTCAAAAGTATAACCAAGCCCCTTCAGATCGGGCTTGCCTCCATCCCATTCTTGCATAGTAGCCAAAGTAATGTTGTTAATAGGAGCACTCGGGATTTGCAATTGCTCGTGTGCAGGGCAATGAACACCAACTTCCACGCACAGCTTCTTCACCACAGACGCATATGGAATAGACCCCGTAGTACTCCTCCTCAAGAACTTCAGAATCCCATGATAAATCACCATCCCCAAATATATGTAATCGACATGAAGAATGCCCCATAACAACCGTGCACGCTCCACAGTAATCTCATGCACATGCGAAGATGGCATGATGTTAGCACAAATAAAAGTGTTCCATGCATGGGCAAACATGTTCATTCTGGAAGCCAGGAATGTAGAATACACGGTCGTGCCCCTCTTGATCTTCCAGTGAGTATCGGGCTGGCACAGAGTAGCAACAATAAGTTCCAGATCAAAGTCCTCTGGAGTCTTATCGTTCCAGGTGTCCTGCCCCACCTTCCTCGCGGGCTGCTCAATTACAGTCATGATAGCCTCTGCACTATACTCCACCGTCCTCCCTCGAACCATCGTGAATCCATTCTTCTCGGCCTTATCGTTTGCATAGAACTCACGAACAATACTCATGGGCATAGCAGTGGGTGCCTCGTAAATAGGAACCCAACCCATCTCAAGAATCATCTCCAACAGTTGACCATCCTTCCCTGATGGCAGAAAACCTCGTTCCTTGATGATTGGCTTCGAAAGAAGCCTAGTATACTCCGCTTCAGCCTCGGGAGTAGAGAACCTTGGCCTTACACCACCCACACTTGATGAATTGGTGGTGCTGCTATCGACTTGTGTTTTTTGTCTCTTGGGTGCCACTGGAGAGAATAAGAGTTGTGTTTGAGAGAGAATTTGTGTTTGAGAATTTATGAATTGGTGAAGAAGTTGTGTATGAGGTGTATGTATATATATGTGGTGAAAAGAGAATTATATATGAAATAGAAGTGGGATTTGATTTTGGGAATAATGGGAGTAATGGGTTTGATTTGGAGAGGGAATTATGGGATGTGGGGGAGTAAAATTCGGATGGGAATTGATTTTGGAACAAAATTCCCGTTTTTTCCCCTTTAACTGCCTTTTTTATTTTTTGAGTCGGGACACAACGCGGGCGCGCGCTGAGACAGCGCGGGCGCGCGCTGAGACAGCGCGGGCGCGCGCTGAGACAGCGCGGGCGCGCGCTGAGACAGCGCGGGCGCGTTCTACTTCTGCCAAATCGGTGCGGGCGCGCCATATTTCTGTGAAATCAACGCGGCCGCGCGCCGCGCGCCAGAACAGCGCGGGCGCACCAAGCTTCTGAAGTTAGCCCTGAATTTTTTTTTCTTTTTCTGTTTTCTTTATGATTTTCTCCTTTCTTCTGGCTTCCTCTACTTACTAATGTACAACAAACTTGGGTTGCCTCCCAAGAAGCGTTTCTTTTACGTCGCTAGCTCGACGTAAAATCTCAAGATCACACGGACAATAACGACACTAACCATCTCACGGTTTGCCGTGTCACCATATTAATGCTTCAACCTCTGACCATTTACCTTGAATGCATGGCCCGGATCATTCTCAAAAATTTCCACTGCTCCATGTGGAAACACAGTTTTGACAATAAACGGCCCTGACCATCTTGACTTCAACTTTCCAGAAAAAAGACGGAGACGAGAGTTGAACAAAAGAACTTGTTACCCCGACATAAATGATTTGAGCACTAAACCCCGATCGTGCCACCTCTTGACTTTCTCCTTATACATTTTGTTGTTCTCATAAGCTTGAAGTCGAAACTCGTCGAGTTCATTCAATTGAAGCATCCTCTTCTTTCCAGCCGCATCCAAATCCAGATTCAACTTCTTCAAAACCCAATATGCCTTATGCTCGAGCTCCACAGGAAAATGACACCCCTTACCATAAACCAACTGAAATGGCGACATTCCCAATGGAGTCTTATATGCTGTTCTATAAGCCCAAACAACTTCATCTAGCTTCAAAGACCAATCTTTCCTCAACGGACACACCACTTTCTCTAAAATGCGCTTGACCTCTCTGTTAGATACCTCAGCTTGACCATTTGTCTGAGGATGATAAGCCGTAGCAATGTGATGATTCACATTATACCTTTTTATCATAGCAGTGAACTTGCGATTGCAAAAATGCGACCCCTCATCACTGATTATGACTCTTGGAGTTTCAAACCTTGTGAATATTTGTTTGTAAAGAAAATTAAGCACCATTTTCGTATCTTTCATTGGCAACGCCTTAACTTCAACCCATTTCAACACGTAATCAACTGCCAACAAGATATACTGATTATTACAAGATGAGACAAATGGCCCCATGAAGTCAATTCCCCAAACATCGAAGACCTCAACCTCGAGAAGCACATTAAGAGGCATCTCATCCCTCTTAGACATATTACCCACACATTGACATCGATTACATTTCAAAATGAACTGATGAGCATCTTTAAACAATGTCGTCCAAAAGAAACCTGCTTGAAGAACACGAGCTGCTGTCTTTTCTCCATCATAATGTCCTCCATAAGCCGTTGAGTGGCAATGTCGCAAGATCCCCCCTGTTTCGCTTTAAGGAATAATCTTCTGATGATTTGGTCAGCTCCTTGACGAAAAAGAAACGGCTCATCCCACATATACCACTTCACTTCATGTAGAAACTTCTTCCTTTGAGCATAAGATAAGTCGAGAGGCATGATATTACTTACAAGGTAGTTCACAATGTCTGCGAACTACGGTTCTTCTTCTTGCACTCCAAACAGCTGTTCGTGGGGAAAAGATTCATTTATAAATGTCTTATCCAATGAAGTAACATTAGGATTCTCTAAACGCGAGAGATGATCAGTGACTTGATTTTCAGTTCCCTTTATGTCCTTGATCTCTAGTTCAAATTCTTGAAGCAAAAGAACCCATCTAATCAATCTAGGCTTCGAAACCTTCTTTGAGACTAGATATCAAATTGCAGCGTGATCAGTGAAAATTGTCACCTTAGTCCCAAGTAGATAAGATCGAAATTTCTCAAAACCATAGACAATAGCCAAAAGCTCTTTCTCCGAAGTAGTATAATTTAGTTGAGCACCATTTAGGATCTTACTAGCGTAGTAGACCACATGAAATATGTTGTTCTTCCTCTGCCCAAGAACTGCTCCAACTGCATAGTCACTTGCATTACACATCATCTCAAAAGGTTCATTCCAATCAGGTGCAGTTATGACTGGTGCCGTGATTAAACTCTTCTTCAATGTCTCAAAAGCTGCAAGCCACTCGTCATCAAAGTTGAAAGGAATATATTTCTCTAGCAAACTGCATAATGGCTTTGAAATTTTCGACAAGTCTTTGATGAAATGCCTGTAGAAACCCGCATTACCAAGAAAAATGTGAATTCCCTTAACAGAAATGGGTGGAGGAAGATTCTCAATGACCCCCACCTTGGCCTTGTCCACCTCTAGACCTTTACAAGAAACCTTATGCTTAAGAATAATGCCCTGACGTACCAAAAAATGACATTTCTCTCAATTGAGAACCAGATTGGTCTCAACGCACCTCTTGAGAACGTGTCCAAGATTTTGCAAGCATTCATCAAAAGAATTGCCAAAGACCGAGAAGTCGTCCATGAACACTTCCACATTCTGGCCAATCATGTCAGAAAAGATGGCCATCATACATCTCTGAAATGTGGCTGGTGCACCACACAGACCAAAAGAAACTCGTCTGAAGGCGAATGTAACAAATGGACAAGTGAAGGTAGTTTCCTCCTGATCTTCTGGAGCGATACAAATCTGATTGTAACCTGAATAATCATCTAGAAGACAATTGTACTCATGACCGGCCAACCTGTCAATCATCTGATCAATGAAGGGCAAAGGGAAGTGATCCTTCCTAGTGGCTTTGTTCAGCTTCCTGTAGTCCATGTAAACACTCCACCCCGTGACTGTTCTAGTAGATATAAGCTCATTCTTCTCATTTGCTACCACAGTAATACCACCTTTCTTTGGCACACATTGAACTGGGCTTACCCATGAACTGTCAGAAATAGGGTAGATGATCCCTGCATCTAGCCTCTTAAGAATTTCCTTCTTCACTACCTCCTTCATGATTAGATTGAGTCTTCTTTGCTGCTCAACCGTAGGCTTGCTACCTTCCTCTAGCAGAATTTTATGCATGCAGTAAGAAGGGCCGATTCCCTTGATATCTGTTATAGTCCATCCAATTGCCGATTTGAACTCTCTCAGAATCCTCAAAAGATTTTCCTCATCACTACCTGAGAGGTCAGATGCAGTAATAACAGGCAGAGTAGATGCATCACCTAAATACACATACCTCAAATGCTCAGGTAAAGGCTTAAGCTCAAGAGTGGGAGCTTCCTCAATAGATGGCTTGAGATGTTTAGGAGCTTTGTTCAATTCCTCCATTCCAAGAGATTCAAAAGTCATATCAATCTTCCTCTTCCAGGGAGAAGCATTCAAATACTACAATTGTTCTTCACATTCGTCATCTTCACTATCTGAATTTCCCAACAAAGCTTTTTCTAAGGCATCGGACCTTAGCAATTGATCAAGTTCCGATGTGACCACTGAGTCGACCAACTCCACTTTTAAGCACTCCTCATTATCAGTAGGGAATTTCATAGCATTGAATACATTAAAAGCAACATCCTAATCCAGAACTCGCATTGTGAGCTTACCCTTCTGCACATCTATCAAGGTTCGGCCAGTCGCCAAGAAAGGTCTCCCCAAGATTATGGGAATCTTCTTATCCTCCTCGAAATCAAGAATGACGAAATCAGCAGGGAAGATGAGTTTAGCAACCTTGACCAAGACATCCTCCACAATACCTCGCGGATATGTAATAGAACTGTGACGACTGGGAATTTTGTGACGTAATTAAGTCAATAAAGTGTGATTTATGTGAAGTGATTATGATTATGTGATTAAGTGATGATTTATTTATTTTTAATGTATATTAGAATCTAGGAGCGTAAATAAAAGCGTTCCAATTTAAAGAGTCAGCTTAGGAGTTAAGCTGTGTTGTCGGGCCGTCAGGTAGAACGGAACCCGTCCTAATAAAGATTTAAAGTATATAAAATGTGAAATATGTATGATTGTGTGAAATAAATGTTTAAATGATGTATTGCGTCCTAGTGACGTGTCGGTCGATAAAGATATTGAGAAGCGTAATTGAAACGCTGAGCGTCGGGCCGTCAGGTTGAACGTGACCTGGTACGCGTAAAAAGGAATAATATTAAAGAAGGACAATTTCTTTGATCAGACATGAGTTTTGATGTGCTTGTATATGTGTTTGCTTGTCCGTATGCATGATTACGTGATCTGTTGATTTTTTATGGATTTAAGGGAATTATCTGATTTAAATAAAGGTTTATTTAACCTTCACACATTTTTATAAAATTATCTGAGTAAGATAACTACATGAGATTTGTTCTGTTATCTTCGTAATAATCCTGTAGACTTTCTAAAAATGATGGACAGATTTATTTGGTGATCGTTGTATTTTAAATTGATTTTTATGTGATAAAATGTTATTATTAGCACAAACTTGTAAAAATCATATAAAATCAACCGTACGCTCAAAATCTTATTATGAGTAATGGTTAGAAAGCTAATTTCGAGATTAACGTTTTAAAATTATCATTCGTATCAAATTCATCTTTTCCGAGAGAGACATTTGCAAATCAAATTCGTTTTCTTTTAAGAATAAAAAGTGAATCAGAAATGAGATACCTAATTATCATACTACCACTCCCTCGGTAGTATATAATCTCACCTACCTCCTCTTTTCTGTCTTTTTACCCGAGCTTCTCTCTTCTCTTTCTTTTTCTCTCATTTCTTCATCCCTCTCGGGATTTCTCTCTCTCTCACTCTCGGTACACTCTCTCTTCAATCTCTCACTTGTTCTTCACTCTTTTTCGGTTATAGAACCATGATTGTGTGAGATTTTGTGATATCTACCTATATACATATATGCATGTCACTATCTTCAAGTTTTTGAGAAAAACCAAAGTTGGATTTGGTGGTTTTGAATTCGGTTTTCATGAAAACAAAAGGGTTTTGGTTCTTGAATGATTTAAAGTGAAGATGAGTGCTTGCACGTGTGTAATCACTTGAGAAAATCGGTAGTTGAAGGTTGGAAACCCCCGAATGGGGGCACCACCGTGATGCCACTGCCACCGGTGATGAACTCCGGTGAACCGGTGGTGAGCAATGATGTTAAACACTGAGCTCTAGTATTTAATCAATTATTTTGTGTTTGCAAGTGGTTTCTTTTGAAAGGCCGAATGGTTTTGTAGTTTACAAGTTGATGAGTTCATTCTTCTTGATTATGAATGTTAATCTAACTTAATGTTAAGAGATTAGTGTGATTAAAGATGCAAAAGTTTGAAATTGAGTTTGCATGTGAGGATTCTTAGAAGAGGCCGAATGGTTCTTGTTTTTTTTGGAAAATCATGTTGATTTGTTGGTGTAAATGATCTATTGATGATTGTTTTATAAATTGTAGGGTAATTAGAATAAGTTATTGTCCAAATTGATGCATGCATGTTGCAATTCTCGGAAATTTTGAATGTTTCTACTCGATTAAGTTGAATTAAGTGTTAAATTGAGTGATCATCCATGATTACGTTTGAATTATGAGTTTAAATGAGTTGTAAGAATGAAAGTAAACTAGTTTGGGATGATATATTTGATGCATGTCAAATAAGGGCTTTGCATGTTTGATTCTTGATTGTTATAAGTGTTAAGGGTGAATAGGCCATAGGGAATAAAGGTCAAAACTTGATTTTTGGTAATTGAAAGAATGATTGAGTGTTTATATGTGAAAATCTTTGATTTTGGTTCGAATTAAGGACAAAAGAAAAAGGGAAATTGAGTTGATTGATTTTAAAAGCTATAAGTGATAGCTATGATCGTAAGTAATTAGCTATGAATGAAATTGTGTGTTCGTATGAGTTATAAATGTTTGATTTGGAGAATAGTCAAGATTTAGCGAGTATAAGTTGGTGATAGAGTATATATATAGAGATATAAAGGATATGAGAAAAGAATGTGTTATGTGCTATGTGCATGTGTGTATATAATCTATACTCGTATAGTTCGAGTCAGAAGTATAATTGAGCTATCGTATTGAGTGAACGTTCCGGGAACGAGAGTTGAGAAACTAATTGAGGTTTTGGTTTTGATTGTAGATTCGGAACATGAGGGCATTCAGGCTAGGAAAGGGAAAGGTATACTAGGTGGCAGTAGTTCAACCTTTGTGAAACAGGAAAGCGAATTCAGGCAAGTAACTCTAATTACTTGTGTAAATGGTTATAGAGAGAATGTTGTTCATACCATGTAGAGTATTGAATTGTTAAAATGATGAACCCCTGATATCGATTTGAGAAACCCTGTCTTTGATCTTGTAAAACTGTTACTGATAAGCTTATTGATTCAACCCTTTGGTAACCCATCTTTTCTGTTCAACTTATTTATTATGCCATGAACTGTTATAAACCCTATAATTACCTTTAAGAACCCCTTGTAATGATGCCATATTCTTTGATCGCCATATCCCCTATTGATCCTTGGAACAGTCTGATTCTTTTAACTTAAGTACCTTGTTATCATTGATTCAAAACCCCTAGAATTTCATCTTGTTTATCCTTGATTCATTTTCTTAACTTTGAATTCTTGAAATTGAATCTAAGAATGAGTTTCGACTTGAAAGAGTCCGAATGATTTCATATTCTTGGTAATGATAAAATGAATTTAGAAAACCTACTTTTTCCAACTCAAGGTTTTCCAAACGAATTCCTGATGGATTGGATTGGACGTAAGAGGCTAGTGGGACTAGTCCAGTCATTGTAAGAGGCTAGCAGGGCTAGTCCAGTTTAAGGCTGAAATTATGTCGTATGGTACCTTAAAGACCGGATGGAGGTCGGTACGGGCTGATCACCCGTATTATAATGTAATGAAAAGATAAAGTGGTCCAATCAAGGGTTCTATATTGATTTTAAAAAAGAATTGAAACTTCCTACTCAGTAATTGATTCTTTGAAAAAAATTGAAAATGGTTTATATTGCTTTGAAAAGAGTTGATTGTGATATTGTGAAGCTTAAAGCTCGTGAACCCTGATCTTAATCTGTTGATCATATAATTGGTTCCATATGCTTTCCTTTCTGAAAGATCTGTTTTGATCCTTTAATGATTTGTGATGAATGTCGGCTTTCACCCTGCTTCAAGCCTTGTTCCTTGAAATCCCCACATTTTTCCTTCATAACCCGAAAGATGGAAACCTGCCACATAGAACAAATAAAGTAGAATGCCCTGAGATTGGTAAAGTATATTATGGATTTTATATCGTAGAACTGCTTTATGGTTACTTGTTGAGTTTTATACTCATATGTTTTGTTTTAATCTAACCATGGCAGTTAAGCAAGAAGATGGTCAGGCTTAGGCGCACTGCTCGTATGAGCGTACCTGGTGGTCCCTACCGTGTTGAGGGCTTGCGATTGCCAGAGCAAGTAGTGGTATTATTGAGTGAGAAAGCACTTAGCCAGAAGGTTGTAACGATACAATGGGTTATCTGTCGGTTCCAAGCCGGAATCGATTATGTTTATTTGATATTATTTTGGGGTTGTAAGTTATATTTTATGGTTGGTAGCTGTAATCTTGTCTCATACTTTATCCTGTTTGATCCTGTTAGTAGTTATTCGGGGTTTATGCTTATTTAATTATTAGATTAAAGGTGTGTGGGTCCTCATTTCCTAACCCCGAGAATGAGGGTGTCACAAGTTGGTATCAGAGCTACAGGATCTAGTCCCTGAGACAAGTTAGGATTAAAAAGGGGTATTTTGGGTATATTTATATCGCGAGAGAGTTCGACTCATATAGAGTTGAGTTAGACTATTAGGTATAGTCTAAGGAAAATGTGTATTAGTAAAGTGGAAACTAGAGTTAGGGTGTGAGTTAGCTGGAAGCTTTATTTAACCCTAACATTGTTTCTTGGTTGTTGTTTTGTGTTTTCTCTCAGGATCCCAATAGTGGTAGTGATTCAGATTCCGAGATTAGTTTGACCGGTACCCCAGTGGACCCCATTCCACCCTCTCCAGAAGAGCCTGTGTATGTTAGTTCAGACCCAGAGGAGGATCCCTATGAAAGTAGTGAGATCCCTATGCAGATTTCACCCTTGAGACCAGATTCAGAGACCCCTGCCCCTGAGCCAGAGTCTGAGATGCCTAAGACTGTACCTGTCAGTGTTGGTGACAAGTTAGCCCAGGACCGAGATTTTGTTTACTCCCGTATTCCTGAGTTGGGAGCTTTGGTAGATAGGCTAGCTCGAGAGACTAGGTAGAGCACTTCAGTTATGGATGATGAGTGACGAGTTCGGGTTAAGATGGTGGAGCAGGTTGCCCGGAGGAGATTGGATGAGGGACCATCCACTAGTGATGCTGATGCTGAGGCCCGGAGGCTGCATAAGATCATTCGCTGGATGTTCGTTGTGTTGAGAAAGATTCTGGATGCCTATCTGTTAGGCGGGACTGTTGGTTGAGCTCGTAGATTGTTGTTTTTCAGCGCCAGTAGGCTTTGGGATACTTGGTCAGATGCCGGGATCCCTTTTTCATTTGTTTTGTTATATTTCAGAACATTATAGCAGTAGTTGTTAGAAGTTAGGGGTAGATAGGGGGATATTTTCTAGTTTTTCCTCTCTTTAACCCTGCTATATTATTGTACCTTATTTCTGAACTTGTGGTAACCAAACTTTTCCACCCTTTGTTTAAATAAATCCATTATCCTGTTTTCTATTGTGCACCCTAAATATCTCATAAACTGTTCTAAATATCATGTTTTCGTACAACCATGTTTAAAATTCATAATACCCTATTTTGTGCCATGATAAAACAACACTGATATGAGAATTATGTAGTAATAGGATTGCATGTGCAAAATTGGGTAAAGCTTAAAACCCGCAAAAAGATTTCATAATAAAATGTTGTTGTATATATGCCATGCTATCGTATTGCTAAATAATTGCTCAATCAGGTTTGTAAGAAATGGCCAACTCACCAGATCACCAAGAAGAAGAAATACCAACCCAAGACCCAGAAGTAAACCCAGAAACCACCATGATGAGCAGACTTGCTCAGCTTTTGCAACAACCTGTGGCCCCTAAAGTTGGAAACTTCAAACACTTTCAATCTGTTCATCCCCTAAAATTCTTAGGTTTGCCAGACCCGATTAAAGCACAGTCGTGGTTAAGAGAAATGGAAAAATCTTTTGAGTTAGCAGAAGTTAAGGACGACAAGAAAGCTCAATATGCGAGTTATTACCTTAAAGATGAAGCGAGTTTCTGGTGGGAGTCTTCAAAAGCGTTGTTGGAAGGAAATGACTTAACATCGGAGAAGTTCACTGAGATGTTTCTGGAGAAGTATTTGCCGAGTTATATGCAAGATCAGTTGGAGATGAAATTTTTGGACCTTAGACAAGAAGATATGTCGGTAGCGGAGTATGAAGTGAAATTTTCGGAGCTGTCTAGGTTCGTACCTGAGTATGTAAATACGGAGACAAAGAAGGCTAAGAGGTTCCAACAGGGACTTAAGCCATGGATTAGGAGTCAAGTAGCGTTGTTGGAGATCAAGAATTATGCTGCCTTGGTACAAAAGGCAATGATAGTGGAAGGTGAGCATGAAGCTGCGAAGAGAGAAGATGAAGGAAAGAAAAGAAAATTTGAAAGCTCAGAGCAAGAGCAAGGAAGTTCAAAGTTTAGAGGAAAGTTTGGCAAGAATGGTGGAGGTCAGAACCAAAAGTTTCAGAAGTTTAAACCCGGTGATGGAGCTCAGAAGAACCGATTCCAGAAAGCAGGACAACCGGGGAAGGATAACAGACCTCAGATTCAAGAATGCAAGAATTGTGGAAAGAGACACCCGGGAAGGTGTAATAAGTTGAATGTGACATGTTTTAAGTGCAACCAAAAAGGGAATTATTCTTCATAATGTACGAATGGAGCAAAGAAGCCTGACTTGGCTTGTTTCAAGTGTGGAAAGGTGGGCCATATGGCCAGGAATTGCAAGGAGCTTGTTCAAAAGGCCAATGTTCTTAAGATTGCTGGACCGCTGTCTCTCCCAGCACCATCAGCTCAACCTAGAGCTAGAACTTTTAATATGACAATGAAAGATGCGGTGCAAGATGTGGACGTGGTAGCAGGTATGCTTGTTATTAACTCAGTAAAAGTAAAAGTATTGATGGATTCTGGAGCAACTAGATCTTTTAACTCTAAAAGTATTCTTGATAAGTTAAATTGTGTTGCGTACCCTATGGAACCTAATTTGATTATAGAGGTAGTAAATCAAGAGAAAGTTATTGTTAATAAGATTTGTCCCGATTGTGATGTGACTATAGAAGGTCGACACTTTTTTGCTGACTTAATTCCCTTTAAGTTAGGAGAATTTGATGTTATACTAGGAATGGATTGGTTTTCAAACCATGAGGCGCAAATAGAATGTAAGAGTAAGAAGGTGAAATTAAGGACCAAGGATGGTGAGGAAGTGATATTTAAAGGAAAGAGGCAAGAGAAGAAATTCCTAACGGCGATCGAGACGAGGAGATTAATACGTCAGGGATGCTAAGTTTATTTGGCTCATGTTATGGATGTGGAGAAAGAATCCGTGAGGATAGAGGATATCCCAATAGTAAGAGATTTTCCGGATGTATTTCCTGATGAATTGCCTGGACTACCTCCAGATAGAGAGATCGAGTTTACGATTGATTTGACTCCTGGAACGGAACCAGTATCGAAAGCTCCCTATCATATGGCGCCAGTCGAGATGAAGGAATTGGCCGCTAAATTGCAAGAATTGTTGGATAAAGGAGTAATTCGGCCGAGTGTATCCTCGTGGGGCGCACCGGTGTTGTTTATAAAAAAAAGGATGGAAATATGAGGTTGTGCATTGATTATCGCGAATTGAATAAGTTGACGATTAAGAATAAGTACCCTCTACCGCGAATCGATGACTTGTTTGATCAGTTAAAAGGAGCTTCGTATTTCTCCAAGATTGATTTAAGATCTGGGTATCATCAATTAAAGATTAAAGCGGAAGATATACCCAAGACAACATTTCGAACGGGATATGGACACTACGAGTTTTTGGTAATGTCATTTGGTTTGACGAATGCGCCAACCGCATTTATGGATCTTATGAACAGGGTGTTCAAGCAGTATTTGGATAAGTTCGTTATTGTATTTATTGACGATATACTGATTTACTCCAAGACGGAAGGAGATCATAAGGAGCATTTGAGGATTTCTTTGGAAACTCTGAGGAAAGAGAAGCTATACGCTAAGTTTTCGAAGTGTGAATTTTGGCTAAAGGAAGTGCAATTTCTTGGTCATGTAGTTAATAAAGAAGGAATCAAAGTGGACCCAACCAAGATAGAAGCTGTAATGAATTGGGAAAGGCCCAAGACTCCTACAGAAGTCAGAAGTTTTCTGGGATTAGCTGGATACTACAGAAGGCTTGTGCAAGATTTCTCTAAGATTGTTGTCCCATTAAAAAAGTTGACAAGGAAGAACGAGAAGTTTGTATGGACGAAAAAATGCGAGGAAAGCTTTCAAGAGTTAAAGAAGAAATTGGTAACTGCCCCAGTGTTGGTGTTACCTGATGAAAAAGGAGAATTTGTAATATTCAGTGATGCTTCATATAAAAGAGTTGGATGTGTGTTAATGCATCATAGGAAGGTAATAGCATATGTGTCAAGGCAAGTCAAGCCGCATGAGTAAAAGTATCCAACGCATGATTTGGAATTGGCAGCAATTGTGTTTGCCCTTAAGATTTGGAGGCATTATTTATACGGGGAAAAGTGCGAGATTTATACAGATCATAAGAGTTTAAAGTATATCTTCACTCAAAAGGAATTGAATATGAGACAAAGAAGGTGGTTAGAATTGATCAAAGATTATGATTGTGCGATAAACTATCATCCTCGAAAGGCAAATGTGGTAGCAGACGCTCTAAGTCGCAAGGAAAGGTTGAATATGTTAACGTCATCGGAAGAATTGATCAAGGATTTTGAAAAGATGGAAATAGAAGTGCAGACTCCAGAATTTGGAGGTGAAGTTGTATATGCGATGTCATTTCAACCCGAAAATTTGGAAAAGATTCAATGCTGTCAAGAGCAAGTGATGAATCGGGAAAATGATAAGTTGATAGGAGAAGAAATTGAAGCTCAAAAGGATGAAAAAGGAATATATCATGTTAACTCATGTATTTGGATACCTAATGTCGTGGAACTAAAGCACGAGATTTTGCAAGAAGCGCATAACTCGAGATTTTCAATTCACCCTGGAAGTACGAAAATGTACCAGGATTTAAAAGAAAGTTATTGGTGGCCAAGCATGAAAAAGGAAATTGCGGAATGGATAAGTAAGTGTTATACGTGTCAAAGAGTCAAAGCGGAACATCAGAGGCCAAGCGGATTGCTTCAGCCACTGGATATACCAGAATGGAAATGGGAACATATAGCGATGGATTTCGTGGTAGGATTACCTAAAACCAAGTCTAATCATGATGCGATTTGGGTGGTAATCGATCGGTTGACGAAGTCAGCACATTTCTTGCCGATAAATGAAAGATTTTTGTTGGAAAAGTTAGTCAAATTATATTTGGATGAGATTGTGATACGTCACGGAGTCCCTGTATCTATTGTGTCTGATAGAGATCCAAGGTTTAACTCGAGATTTTGGAGACAATTCCATGATCATTTGGGAACTAAGCTGAAAATGAGTACGGCATACCATCCGCAGACAGACGGACAAAGTGAAAGGACAATTCAGACAATTGAAGATATGTTGCGAACCTGCGCAATAGATTTCAAAGGAAATTGGGACGATCATTTGCCGTTAATTGAGTTTTCCTACAACAACAGTTATCACGAGAGTATTGGCATGCCGTCTTATGAAGCGTTGTATGGAAGAAAATGTAGGTCCCCTACATATTGGGATGAGGTTGGTGAGCGCAAATTAATTGGCCAAAAGCTGGTTCAACGAACAAAGGAAAAGGTAGAAATGATTCGAAAAAGATTAGTTGCAGCTCAAGATCGACAAACAAAGTACGCAAATCAAGAACGAAAAGATGTGCAATTTGAACCTAGAGACAAAGTCTTGCTAAAGATATCTCCTTGGAAAGGTTTAACTCGATTCAGAAAGAAAGGGAAGTTGAGTCCTAGGTATATTGGACCATTCGAGGTACTGCGACGAGTTGGGAAGGTGGCATATGAATTAGCGCTACCTCCACAAATACAACATTTACACAATGTATTCCATGTATCTCTTCTGAAGAAGTATAATGCTGATATGAGCCATGTGATCGAATTGGAACCAGTGGAAATTCAATCGGATTTGTCTTATGTGGAACAACCAGTTCGAATCTTAGACCGAAAGGAGAGGACACTCAGAAATAAAGCTGTACCTCTAGTTAGAGTGTTGTGGAGAAATCCACTAGTAGAAGAATCAACTTGGGAATTAGAAAGTGAAATGAAAGAAAAGTATCCCCGTCTATTTGCCTAGACTAGTTTCTGGGGACATAATCCTTTTAAGGAGGGTATATTGTGACGACTGAGAATTTTGTGACGTAATTAAGTCAATAAAGTGTGATTTATGTGAAGTGATTATGATTATGTGATTAAGTGATGATTTATTTGTCTTTACTGTATATTAGAATTTAGGAGCGTAAATAGAAGCGTTCCAATTTAAAGAGTCAGCTTAGGAGTTAAGCTGTGTTGTCGGGCCGTCACGTAGAAGCTTAGGAGTTAAGCTGTGTTCCAATTTGTCTATGATTGTGTGAAATAAATGTTTTAATAAATATTGCATCCTAGTGACGTGTCGGTCGATAAAGATATTGAGAAGCGTAATTGAAACGCTGAGCGTCGGGCCGTCAGGTTGAACGTGACCCGGTACGCGTAAAAAGGAATAATATTAAAGAAGAACAATTTCTTTGACCAGACATGAGTTTTGATGTGCTCGTAAATGTGTTTGCTTGTCCGTATGCATGATTACGTGATCTGTTGATATTTTATGGATTTAAGGGAATTATCTGATTTAAATAAAGGTTTATTTAACCTTCGCACATTTTTATAAAATTATCTGAGTAAGATAACTGCATGAGATTTGTTCTGTTATCTTCGTAATAATCCTGTAGACTTTCTAAAAATGATGGACGGACATATTTGGTGATTGTTGCATTTTAAATTGATTTTTATGTGATAAAATGTTATTATTAGCACAAACTTGTACAAATCATATAAAATCAATCGTACACTCAAAATCTTATTATGAGTAATGGTTGGAAAGCTAATTTCGAGATTCACATTTTAAAATTATCATTCGTATCAAATTCATCTTTTCCGAGAGAGACATTTTCAAATCAAATTCATTTTCTTTTAAGAATAAAAAGTAAATCAGAAATGAAATACCTAATTACCATACTACCCCTCCCTTGGTAGTATATAATCTCACCCACCTCCTCTTTTCTTTCTTTTTACCCGAGCTTCTCTCTTCTCTTTATTTTTCTCTCATTTCTCCATCCCTCTCGGGATTTCTCTCTCTCTCTCTCTCACTCTCGGTACACTCTCTCTTCAATCTCTCACTTGTTCTTCACTCTTTTTCGGTTATAGAACCATGATTGTGTGAGATTTTGTGATATCTACCTATATACATACATGCATGTCACTATCTTCAAGTTTTTGAGAAAAACCAAAGTTGGATTTGGTGGTTTTGAATTCGGTTTTCATGAAAACAAAAGGGTTTTGGTTCTTGAATGATTTAAAGTGAAGATGAGTGCTTGCATGTGTGTAATCACTTGAGAAAATCGGTGGTTGAAGGTCGGAAACCCCCGAATGGGGGCACCACCGTGATGCCACCGCCACCGGTGATGAATTCCGGTGAACCGGTGGTGAGCAATGATGTTAAACACTGAGCTCTAGTATTTAATCAATTATTTTGTGTTTGCATGTGGTTTCTTTTGAAAGGCCGAATGGTTTTGTAGTTTACAAGTTGATGAGTTGATTCTTGTTGATTATGAATGTTAATCTAGCTTAATGTTAAGAGATTAGTGTGATTAAAGATGCAAAAGTTTAAAATTGAGTTTGCATGTGAGGATTCTTAGAAGAGGCCGAATGGTTCTTGTTTTTTTTGGAAAATCATGTTGATTTGTTGGTGTAAATGGTCTATTGATGATTGTTTTATAAATTGTAGAGTAATTAGAATGAGTTATAGTCCAAATTGATGCATGCATGTTGTGATTCTCGGAAATTTTGAATGTTTCTACTCGATCAAGTTGAATTAAGTGTTAAATTGAGTGATCATCCATGATTACGTTTGAATTATGAGTTTAAATGAGTTGTAAGAATGAAATTAAATTAGTTTGGGATGATATACTTGATGCATGTCAAATAAGGGCTTTGCATGTTTGATTCTTGATTGTGATAAGTGTTAAGGCCGAATAGACCATAGGAAATAAAGGTCAAAACTTGATTTTTGGTAATTGAAAGAATGATTAAGTGTTTATATGTGAAAATCTTTGATTTTTCTTGTTGGATTGTTGTTTTGGTTTGAATTAAGGATAAAAGAAAAATGGAAATTGAGTTGATTGATTTTAAAAGCTATAAGTGATAGCTATGGTCGTAAGTAATTAGCTATGAATTAAATTGTGTGTTCGTATGAGTTATAAATGTTTGATTTGGAGAATAGTCAAGATTTAGCGAGTATAAGTTGGTGATAGAGTATATATATAGAGATATAAAGGCTATGAGAAAAGAATGTGTTATGTGCTATGTGCATGTGTGTATATAAGCTATGCTCGTATAGTTCGAGTCAGAATTATAATCGAGCTATCGTATTGAGTGAACGTTCCGGGAACGAGAGTTGAGAAACTAATTGAGGTTTTGGTTTTGATTGTAGATTCGGAACGTGGGGGCATTCAGGCTAGGAAAGGGAAAGGTATACTAGGTGGCCGTAGTTCAACCTTTGTGAAACAGGAAAGTGAATTCAGGTAAGTAACTCTAATTAATTTTGTAAATGGTTATAGAGAGAATGTTGTTCAAACCATGTAGAGTATTGAACTGTTAAAATGATGAACCCCTGATATCGATTTGAGATACCCTGTCTTTGATCTTGTAAAACTGTTACTGATAAGCTTATTGATTCAACCCTTTGGTAACCCATCTTTTCTGTTCAACTTATTTGTTATGCCATGAACTGTTATAAAACCTATAATTACCTTTAAGAACCCCTTGTAATGATGCCATATTCTTTGATCACCATATCCCCTATTGATCCTTGGAACAGTCTGATTCTTTTAACTTTAAGTACCTTGTTATCATTGATTCAAAACCCCTAGAATTTCATCTTGTTTATCCTTGATTCATTTCCTTAACTTTGAATTCTTGAAATTGTATCTAAGAATGAGTTTCGACTTGAAAGAGTCCGAATGATTTCATATTCTTGGTAATGATAAAATGAATTTAGAAAACCTATTTTTTCCAACTCAAGGTTTTCCAAATGAATTCCTGATGGATTGGATTAGACGTAAGAGGGTAGTGGGACTAGTCCAGTCATTGTAAGAGGCTAGCAGGGCTAGTCCAGTTTAAGGCTGAAATTATGCCATATGGTACCTTAAAGACCGAATGGAGGTCGGTACGGGCTGATCACCCGTATTATAATGAAATGAAAAGATAAAATGGTCCAATCAAGGGTTCTATATTGATTTTAAAAAGGAATTGAAACTTCCTACTCAGTAATTGATTCTTTGAAAAAAATTCGAAATGGTTTATATTGCTTTGAAAAGAGTTGATTGTGATATTGTGAAGTTTAAAGCTCGTGAACCCTGATCTTAATCTGTTGATCATATAATTAGTTCCATATAGTGAAATATTGTTGCTTTCCTTTCTGAAAGATCTGTTTTGATCCTTTAATGATTTGTGATGAATGTCGGCTTTCACCCTGCTTCGAGCCTTGTTCCTTGAAAGCCCCACATTTTTCTTCATAACCCTTTCATAACCCGAAAGATGGAAACCTGCCACCTAGAACAAATAAAGTAGAATGCCCTGAGATTGGTAAAGTATATTGTGGATTTTATATCGTAGAACTGCTTTATGGTTACTTGCTGAGTTTTATACTCATATGTTTTTTTTAATCTAACCATGGCAGTTAAGCAAGAAGATTGCCAGGCTTAGGCTCACTGCTCGTAAGAGCGTACCTGGTGGTCCCTACCGTGTTGAGGGCTTCCGGTTGCCAGAGCAGGTAGTGGTGTTATTGAGTGAGAAAGCACTTAGCCAGAAGGTTGTAAAGATACAATGGGTTATTTATCGGTTCCAAGCCGGAATCGATTATGTTTATTTGATATTATTTTGTGGTTGTAAGTTATATTTTATGGTTGGTAGCTGTAATCTTGTCTCATACTTTATCATGTTTAATCCTGTTAGTAGTTAATCAGGGTTTATGCTTATTTAATTATTAGATTAAAGGTATGTGGGTCCTCATTTCCTAACCCCGAGAATGAGGGTGTCACAAGAACGGTCAGCCAACTGCAAGATCATATAAGTCAGTTTTGGATTAGGCAAGTCCAACTGCTTGAAGATTGACAAAGGTATCAAATTGATGCTAGCTCCCAAGTCACATAAGCATCTGTCAAAAGACATTTTTCCAATAGTACACGGAATAGTGAAGCTTCCTAGATCCTTAAGCTTCGGAGGCAACTTCTGATTTAGCACAACATTGCATTCCTCCGTGAGAGTGACAGTCTCTAAATCATCTAGCTTCACTTTCTGAGAGAGAATACCGTTCATAAACTTTGCATAACTAGACATCTGCTCAGGAGCCTCAGCGAAAGGTATGTTGATATGAAGTTTCTTGAACACCTCCAGAAACTTCTCAAATTGCTTGTCCAGCTTCTTCTTCTGCAGCTACTTTGAAAAAGGCGGTGGAGGATATATCTGTTTCTCCCCTGTATTACCCTCAGGAGGAGTGTGCTCAACAATAGTCTTCTAGTTATGGTAGTTAGTGAATGCGGGAGACAAGCGTTAGCCCAAAAGCGTTAGCTTGTATCCGCGAGGTAAAGGAGCAATATCAAAGAAACTCGCTCTATATCATAAGCCAAAGAGGGGAGATGAGATATTGAGTAGGCAGTAGATATGGCTTTGGATCTCCCATATGCTTAAAAAGTAGTGTATGGGGGGGAAAGCTCGACTCTTACAGAGGGAAGTCCTTGGCTGGACAGACTGAGATTGAGAGACAGACCAGGCCATGCTACTTTCTATTCTATAAAGAAGAGACCTTCTTTATTTCTGGCCCACATGATAGAAAAGTAGATCGTTCAACTCTAGCTTCTGTTTTAAGTCAGCTGCTCACTCTCTCTTTCTTCGAATTAAATGTCTTAAGCAGCATGTAGCAAAGATCTATTTTAGATTCAATGTGGGACCTGAAAATGAAAACAGAAGCTAGAGTTGAACGATCTACTTTTCTATCCTGTGGGCCGGAAATAAAGAAGGTCTCTTCTTTATAGAATAGAAAGTAGCCTGGCCCGGTCTGTCTCTCAATCTCAGTCTTTCCAGCCAAGGACTTCCCTACAGCACAGCGCCCATTCGCTTCGCACGCAGGAAGGCAACGAAGTTCAGTTCATGAGACCGCAGCGGAGTGGAGCAGCCGCGACACGAAGTTCTTTACCTTAGCTGGATCTCGCTGGTGCCACCTAAACGGTAAAAAAAGCTCTTCTTTCCTTTCCTCTTTTCCCGAATGGAGAAGCTTATATTGGAGTGTGCTGGTTCAATGACTAGAGGAGCAGAACAGCAAAAGCTGAGATTGCTAACCCCTGACCGGAAATAGAAGCAATTTAAAAACCTTTATTTTTTAGGTATGCCGAGAGACTTCATAAAGGGACCATTTGAGCTACAGATCATGCTCCTAGAAAGGCATATTTCGAATATATAGGAGTGAAAGTTCCCAACAATCAATGACACAAGCCAAGCCGGAAGCGAATCGCTTCTATTCTCGCCGGGATTGGACATAGATGGGGGATTTATAAATCGTAGTAGTTCACCAACCTCTCTTATGTCCCCCCGTATCTCGTATCCTAGTCTCCTCTCTTTATTTTTAAGTTTTGTGATCAGGTAGGCATAGTAGCGGTGCATTTCTTTTAATCCCTTATTATCCACTCCTAGCGCATATTGATCGATTACTCTTTTTACAAGTTCTGGAAGATTTTCTATTTTGCATTTGGATTAGGTTTCTATCCCGCATGACGAATTCTTCAGAAAAATGGATTCTTCCAACTCCCCTCTTTCCTATTATTCAGAGTGTATCGTATCGAGAAAGAATCTGACTAAAACAAGGGGCAGGTCTTTACCAACTTAAAAACCGTCGATTTTAGGGAAGCCAAAAAATGCGAGCGCCTAGCGCGAGCCTTGTCCCTCTACACTATAAAGCCTGAAAACTCGACTCCTCCTTTCTTTCTGAGCCCAGCCGCATTTCTATTTGGTTATGCTATATGCTAGTTACTTCGTAACCTGTTGTTTGTAGCTGTTGTAGTTAATTGTAGCCAAGAAGTTAAGGAGCTATTTCTTGTTCCTGCGGTTTCAAGGAGACAGGACTTGGGGAGTCTATTTCTTTGGTCCATTTGTGTACTTTATCTATTTTTTTATTTCGTCCATGGGAGGATTTCATCTCCCCGTCAGAGGCGGTGTCGGCTCGTCTATTCCGGATCTCAACGCCCCCCCCCCCCGCCTGAGGACTTGGTTCCACTTCTACTTCCTGCTGCTCTACTTCTTTCTCAGCATCAGCTTCTTCAATCAATACTTGAGTTTGTTCGGGATTCGCAACCTTTCCAGACCTTAAAGTGATTGCTTTTACCTGTTCCTTAGCTTCCCTATTTCCTGGCACTTCAGTGTCACTAGGTAGTGTACTAGGCTAATGATTTAGCAAGGCATTGGCAATTTGCCCAATTTGATTTTCCAAGGTCTTGATATAAATGGCTTGACTCTTGCACATAAGCTTCAACTCCTCTAATTCAGATTTTTCATTGGCTTGTTGCAGCTGGAGTTGTTGTCTTGGTGCATACTGCGGTTGCTGAAAACCAGGGGGTTGTACTGCTTAGCTGGATACTGCTGATAAGGTTGTTGAACCACATTCTGAGTTTTGCTCGAACTGAAATTAGGATGATTGTGGTTGTTGGAATGATAGGTGGCTGGCACTGGTTGCTGCGATCGCTGGAAGTTGCTCACAAACTGAGCTGATTCACTAGATATTGTGCACTGATCAGTCTCGTGGGCACCAGCACAAAATTCACAGACACTGGCGATTTGATTAACTCCATAATTAGCCAAAGTGTCCATCTTCATCGTCAAAGCCTTAAGTTGGGCAGCGATAGCAGTTGCTGCGTCCAACTCCAGAATTCTTGCGACTTTTCCCTGAGTCAGCCTCTGGGAAGGATTCTGGTACTCATTAGCAGCCATCGGTTCAATAAGTTCATAAGCTTCGTCGTAGCTCTTAGCCCACAAGACTCCTCCTGATGCTGCATCAAGCATCGGTCTAGAAGTAGCACCCAATCCATTATAGAAATAGTTAATAATCATCCAATCAGGTATGCCATGGTATGGGCACTTCCTTAGCATCTCCTTATATCGATCCCAAGCCTCACACAGAGATTCTCCAGTTTGCTCAGCAAACTGAGTAAGAGTATTCCTGATTGCAGAAGTCTTTGTCATAGGGAAGAATTTAGTGAGAAATTTTTGAGCAAGATCTTCCCAAGTGTTGATAGACCCTGCTGGTAGAGAGTGTAACCAGCACTTAGCTTTGTCCCTTAGAGAGAATGGGAAGAGTCGTAGCTTAATAGCATCTTCAGTCACATCATTGAACTTGAAAGTGTCGCAGATCTCGATGAAATCCCTGATGTGCATGTTGGGTCTTCAGTAGGAGAACCCCCAAACTGAACTGAGTTTTGTATCATCTGAATCGTGCTTGACTTGATCTCAAAAGTATTAGCCCTGATGGTTGATCTGATGATGCTTGACTGAATGTCATTAATCTTAGGCTGAGAATAGTCCATTAAAGCCTTCGAATTTTCCTCTTGATCACCCATCTCTACTAAAGCTGGTTCTTCAACTTTCTCTTCTTCTTCTACCTTCTTTTCTTCCTCAAAAACTTCCTTACGAACTACCACAAGTTCTTCCTCGGCTTAATCAAGTGTTCTCTTACGAGTACGTGAACGCGTATGCATACACCCTCGCTAGAGTACCTGAAATAAAATAAGGAACAAATAAGTAACAATGTCCGAGTCAATGAACTTTAACGACCAATGACGGAAAGCACATAAACTATAAATTAACACTACAGTCCCCGACAGCGGCGCCAAAAACTTGTTAGTCGCTGAACATGCACTAATATTACACGCAAGTTTACGAGTTCGTAAGTAGTATATAATCTTTTCTAGTTCATTCCCACAGAGGCTGTATTGGTTAACTAATTAATTCACACACTTAAGCAACAATGTATGGTTATTATTCAATGTTAAGACGATAACAAATTGAGGTTATTTATAACTAAGAATTAAACTAACAATTATAACTAAGAGAATAAGATTGACTGAATTAATAAATATAACAAACATGGGATTCTAACTTCATTAATTACTTCATCCAATAGCCTTATTGTTCTCAACCTTAGCATGCAATGGTGATGACAGTAATCAGACAACAAAAAACTGATAAACGCCAACTTTCGTTGCACGAGTACCATACTACCAGACATCCACAAAAGAGATAGAAGCTGAATAGACACCAATTATATTGAGACCCTATATGTCTATAGAATTTGACAACATAACGGTTTAAGCAGAAGTTATCTATCTTGATTACACAGGGCAAGTAAGATGGGTAAAATTACCTACGAATCATGCATAATAATACATGAACCTATGCTAGCATGGCAAGTTCTAAATCCTTAAATTCACTGTCACTTCATTAAGAATTAGCACGCTATCTTATAAGTTCGCGACGCTCATAAGTCGAATAAGCACAACCAATACTAGGATATCAATCAATCACCACATACTAAGGTATCGAAATAATTTAACTAAAGAAATCCATAAATAAATCCGCTAGAACCCCATGATAACGATTAGCCCATGATCGGACTCATCATCAACATGGGTTCCGATGAAAGCATGATATAACAAATGTAGTCTTTATAACGAATAAATAATAGAGTATAACACAAGAGTATAGGTTCAACAAAATAAGAAACGAGCATCCAAAATTACAACTCAAAATAAAGATTTACAAGAGTAAACTACATCGTCTTCGCCTTTGTTGATTCGTGCTATAGGTCTCTTGCCGTCTTCTCCTTAGCTCTGAAGTGTCTCTCGCTTGATTACTTATTAAAAATGACCTTATTTGAATATATATAGCAGCCATTTGCAATCTGGAAGCTCCCCACTTAGAATCGAATTAGAATCGGGATTCTTTAATTTCGCCCCGGCGCGGCCACACGCTATCACAGCGCGGGCGCGCTGCCTTTCTGGAATCCAGGCGCGGGCGCGTGCTATCACAGCGCGGGCGAGCCGTCATTCTGGGAAAAAAATCAGATTTCATCTTTATCCTTGCTGCTTCGAGCCGGCTTTCCACGAGCTTTTATTCCAACAAAACCTGGACACCAAATTAGCACCAAAACAATGCTAATTCACCTGATTCACAGATTAATGCCTAAAATGCAAAAACACTAGAAAACACGTTAAAACACTTAACAACTTGAGTATAAATGCATCAATTCAAAGCTTATTAGAGCATTATAAAGTGTCATAAATGTTACTCAACAGAAATTGACTCCAATATCAATTAGAATTGGAATTAACTGATCACCAACGAACCAATTAGAATTAAAATAATAATTAAGGGTAAATAAATAAATTTAAAAAGTACCGACCGACCGACTACCAATCTTTTAATGTTTCTCCTATTATAATATAAATTTAAAATTGGTAGAAGGAGTTGAGTTTGATATCAATTAATAATGATATAAACTTGAATATGAAATAGAATTTAAATTGGTGGAGGAAATTGACTCCAATATCAATTAGAATTGGAATTAACTGATCGACCAACGGACCAATTAGAATTATAATAATAATTAAGGGTAAATAAATAAATTCAGCAAGTACTAACCGACCGACTACCAAACTTTTAATATTTCGTCTATTATAATATAGTACTAGCTTAAAACTCGGACGGATCGTACTGATTTTTTTTATACAATTTTTTTAAATATATTTTGAATTAAATTCTTAATTTTTTCATCAAAAATTACAAATGATATGATTTTATGATAATTTTATTAATACACATGTATGTTCATAATTTTTAGAATAGTTAAACCTAGTTAAAGTAATAATCCAGGTATCAGGAAAAATATTATTATAGCGATATGTGAAAAAGACATTATTATTGATTGAACGATAAAGTTTTATTGATAATTTTATGTGTGTTTTAAAAATAATATTTAAGTTTTTATGAGAATTGATTTTTAGTTCAGATCAATAGGGTATATTAGTCTAATATTAGTTTGATTTATCATGTATCAATGTTTTACATTATTTTATTTTATCCCGGTAGCTAATACCCCGACCAAATTAAACTAATTATTTTAGTTTAATTTTAATTTTTTAAGTTCGGATCAATAAGATAATTTTATTTTAATTGGTCAAATAATATTTTTATTTTAGTTTTGTGTTAGTTTGGATCAAAATCGTATAATATTTTTTTATCTTGGATAATTATTACATATTATTTTGTATATCTTATTTCAACAGTATATCTTAGCCAGATTATTAATTTTTATTATTTTGTCTTAGATTGTCTTGGACCAATGCACATTATATCAACCAAATTCAACTAATTATATTTAGTATGCTTAAATTTATTTTAGGCCGTAATAACAGTTAGAATAATATTTAGTATCAGTTATAATGATATAAAGTTTAATATATAATAGATTTTAAATTCTTAAAGCCGTAAAGGAAGTTGACTTCAATATCAATTAAAATTATGATTTACCGTCCGACCAATCAACCGACAAATTAATTAGAATAATTAAGTAAGGATAATATAAGTAATTTCAGCAAGTAACAAACAATCGACTACCAAATTCTTAAAGTTTCATTTACTATAATATAATATTGACCGACCGATTAAACTAACCAATCAAAATTTTAATATTTCGTCTATTATAATATAATATAGATAAAAAAATAGTATATTATAGATGTATAAAATATATTTGTAAGGTAACAATGTTACTTCTCATCCCCTTAAAAGAAAATTTTAATATAAACTCGTAACATTTTTTGCAGTAAAATATATTAATATTGTAATACCCCAACTTTTTATATAACAACTATACTTAGATATCAAACTTTATTCATACTTAAAACAAGTCTCACATAAGCAAACAAGATTCTGAAATCCAACTCAGAAATAGTATCATATAGCTGAAATAAAGACAAATACAGAGAGACGCAACTCTAAGATAAGACACTATCACTAAAATATTATTACAATGAGCTCAAGCCAAATGCATTTCCTTGTCCATCCCAAAAGTTTAGCACCTGAAAATTTGTAAGTCATGAGCCAAACAGCCCAGTAAGAAAACAATTCGACAATAGTGGACCAAGGAGTTCATAATTTTTATAAAGCCAAAATCATTGCTCAAAATCCAAAGTTTACATATAACATAAATAAATTCCACAGCTCGCTAAGGTCACAAATACCTGGTGACACAGTATCATAGGTTCACAACTGTCAATAATGCGCCCCTTAATAAGGTATCATAAACTGTGCAAAGCACGCCATAGTAAGGTATCAAAATCTAGTTCTGGAACTATACTAAACGTTTCATAGGTCAGAGCTCACTGGGAATTCTTATGTCTAAAACAATTACTTGATCCATAGTTGTTAAAATAAAAGCAGTGCAAAAATATTTAACAGATTTCAAAATAAAAATAAAAGTGTGAAGTGTTAACTTACCTTGACACTGACAACCACTTTAACAATTTATCACTTCACGCAGAGAAATCCAACCTATGTTAATGACATATGTGATGATTTCTCATATCTTATCTATTATCAGTATCACCCTCCACTATTTTCAAAACTAACTCATATCTGTATTTTTAAAGTTTAACTCATATCTTATCTATTAGTAACAGGTTTTGACCAAGTAAAGAAAACAACTAAACGTTTCAAATTATGTACACTTTTTTTTTAAAATAAAGCACATTAACATTTTTACTACTTGTATATATTAAATCACTAGACTTACATAAACATATATATTTAATAAAAAAAACTGGTTTTTACAAATATTATATTTAGCCGAATATTTTGCGGGAGGAAGTAGAATAAACTGGATGGATTCTTTGTTTAATTTATGGAAGAAGTATAATAGAAGTCTGACTCCCATATTAGCTATTTTAATATTAAATTAAAAAAAGGGTAATTAAGTAATTTCAGCAAGTATCGACCGACCGATTACCAAACTTTTAGTGTTTCGTCTATTATAATATAGTATCGATAGGAAGTATAGATAGACATTCCTATAAAAATAAATTTTAAAATAACGTCTAAAAAATAAAATAAAATATTTGAAAAAGGTATTATTCATGAAAAATAAAAAGCAATAGACCCGAAAAAATAACTAAATTTAGGGCCTTGATGATTCCAGAACCTAGAACTTGAGAGTATATAAACTTCGAACCTTTCAAATTATAAATCTATAAAATTAAATTATTCTGATGCGTACGGGTATTGTATAAACATTAGAACTCTTGTCAGCTTTCTACAGATTGGTTTCAAACTCTTTATCGAATTTAGTTAAATAAAACTAATTAAGTAAAATAAATTTATGGGTAATTTTTGGCATACACCATAAAAAGATTGCCCTTTATAATAGATTACATTTACGGCATACACCATCTCTAATAGATTGCGCTTTCAGATAACTTATCAAATTTTTTAAGTAAAATAATAATTAAATAAAATAAACAATTAAGTAGCTGAAAAAGGTAATTTATTAGTTATTAATGGTTGTAATATTATTATTTTATTTTATTAAATAAGCTTGTCCGTGATATTTAGAGAATTTATTTTAATTGAGAGATATGAAAAAGGTAATGTGTTATAGTTGAAAACGATTTTTATTTTTTTTTTCTATTATAATTCGATTACTAAGGCTAATAAAACATTTAAGTAAAAGAAGGGTAATTTAGTAAATACAGTGTGTACCCAAAAATAAGTACCGTATCAAAATTTTCAATGTTTCGTCTTTTACATAATAGTAATAGATAGTAATAGATAGATTTGATTTTTTTGTCGGTTATTCTCGATTAATTTTGAAATTTATTAAAAAAGATACTTGATTATAAGGCATATAGATCTAATTAGTAAAAATAATAAAATTATGCGAAGTAACACCGCCACCACAAGTAGTCATTGACCCCTTAATATGGAGTATTGAATAAGTTAAGAAGGTCAAGCAATCATCTTTGGGTCTAGAAACATCTACATCTAGCCACTTCCAAACTCAGACTCCTTGCTATAGTACGCATCCGATTGATTGAACCTTTAACTTCGAATTTGAATTTTGACCCAAGTCTCGCTAGTAATTTTTATTTTCGTTCCGATGCTAGTAATCTTTATTGACACTAGGGATTTTGCCCCACGTTACACATGCTTATTATTCGATATTTTAGAAACGTAAAAAAATAAATAATCATCTTTCTAATTATATTATCAGATAACATAAAATATATAGATGCATCATATTCCTTCTTATAAATAAAAATAATCACAATACCGTATTATGAAATGGTCACCCTCATAATAACGAACAATTAAAAAGTATATAGATGCACCAAATAAACATGATCGTGATATGAAAATAAAACTATATGAACTATTACTTGGTAAAACACTTGAATAAATATTCGAGGATTTTCTTCTCCAAAAAATTTTGAGTGTTAAGCAAAACGTGTACTAAGATTTATTAATGGTTATATGTGTTTTTAAAGATCATAAGAAGAGATCTCGGTAACAATCGAAAAATTTTGTTCAGTAGTATAACATTTACAGCACCTCATTTATCTTGCCTAACATGTATATGTAATCGCAAAAATGTTGCATCTGAATAAACAACAATAATTTGATATACTCACTTTACTATGCAGAGTTTGATGGTCCTATAGTTTGATTTCTAATGATGCAGAAGAGCATGTGTGTGTTCAAGTAGAGGACCAACAACTGATTAATATAATTTAATTCAGCAGACTAATGAGAAAGTATAGCGTGAAGAATTGACTATCATGGATCAGTGTCTAACAGAATGACGTTTGAATTCTCATATTTTAACTTAATGGTGTATCATAGTTTGACATTAATTAGGTGCCTAAAACTTCAACTGGCAGGCTGCAAGCGCTGGATTGAAGACGATTTTTTAAGTTCAATCGATCTAATTATATAGTCCCTCAGTCCACCCAATTGTTATCGTTTCTGAGGGAGTGTGCGACACGAATTTCAAGATGAATAGAAAGTACAGTTCTGCAACTTTTTAAAAAAAATTCTTTTTTCTAAATTAAAATAAAATGTTTATACTTTTATTCATAATTTTTTAAAAAAATGTTATAAAAGTGTACTTTCTATTCATCTTGAAATAAATGTCGGATACTCTCTTAGAAACGATGACAATTGAGAGGGACGGATGAAGTAGTAGATTTTACTCGATAGCGCCTTACGACGATGCCTCGCATTTTATTATAGCAATATTATTATATGTAAACATTTTTATTATGATTTTTTTAAAAAGCAATGTATCATTATCATTGTTGTTATAGCAATTCCAATAACTCTTTAAAAATAAAAAAATATATTTTAAACTTTCTGATGAAGTAAAAGGATTAAATACTGCAACAATCTATTTTCAATTTTTTAATAATCTTAAAAACAATGTTCCTAAATATGGGTATTTGATTTAGTTATTTATTTATTTATTGAAATAAGAGTCGAAATTCGAAATAAAATTTTATTTTCACATATTTGTAAGTTTATCAACATATCTATATGTTATAAATTTATGGATAACATATTTTTAAGGTTCGATATTCATATTTAGGTTCCGATAAAAATTTTCACTTTAATTTGACTAATAAATTATCAATTTTTAAGATTTTTATCCATATTTCGGTTAGTAAAAGATCCACAAACTTATTTTTGCCGATCCTGAAATATAGAACAGATCTTCAATTATAGAAATTTTGGATTGCAATTTCAATATGGTCGTATAATTTATACTATTCGACTCCTACTTCTGATCTGTGCTTGAGTTTAGCTATCAAAATAAAATGATTTATACTAATCTCATTAATACAAATTTGAATGAATTTTTAAATTTCGATATAAATTATCCTATAACATATATAATATATACACCAAAATATCTAACTAATCAAATTTAATTATTACTGTATATATAAATATAACACACTTTATTTAATAAATCAATACTTTAAATTATATTATTCAATTATGAATAAAATTATTTAATTTTTTATTATCATAATTAAAAAATACACGTGTGCATCGCATGGGCTATAAAATTCGTACCAGAGTATAATTTTCAAAAAAAAATCCACTTTAATCTATCTTATTATATAATATATGTTCCTTGACGGCGCCTCACGGTACCGTCTCGCATATTATTACATATTGTTATAAAAATATTATCATATACAAACATCTTTATTATGACTATATAAATATGAAAAAGATGAAAAATATTATTATTTTGAATTTTGCAAAATTATTAATTATTTTCTTTAACAAAAAAATGGTTGTTACAATAATCACAAATAACCCCGTAAAAGTAAATAATGTTATTACATTTTTGATGAAACAGCCTTATAATAGAAATTTATGTTATTACAAATTTGATGAAATATAATTATTAAATACTACACCAATATTTTTTTCATTCTTTAATGATCTTAATAATAATATTTTTTAATTATATGTAGTTGAATATTTCTTAATTATATGTGCTTTATATAGTTAATTTATTTTCAAATAAGAGTCGAAAATTCGTAACAAAATTTTGGTCTCCCTTTTTCAGTTTGGTTTTCGTCAATTTTTTAATAATATTATTTTTTAATTAAATTAACTATTTAAATTAATAATAAAATATAAGATTCAAATTAGTCGTAACAAAAAAATAACATAAAATTTGTTAGTTTATCTGTCCCATCCATTTCTTTAGGCCTTCCATTTTGGATGTCCCTCTCATTTCTTTATATTTCCAATTTGACAGACTTGGTGAGGTTTTATAATATAAGAAACAACTACCACTTCTATACTATAATATAATAACAGGAATTGGATATAATTTTTTCAACGGTTATCATTGAAGGGTTTTTAGCATATAAACACAACAAAAACGTAAATTTAAATCTTAAAAAACCGAAACCCTCTGCAGGATCCATGCGAAAAATAATATTTAATTCTTAGTTCAGTATGTTTACCTTAAGAAACTTTACGTTAATGGAAAGATGGAGGTCTTTAATGGCGATCCAAAAACGATGAACAGAGATCCTTAGCAGCTGCTCCTCAAGTGTGAAGCACTCCACCGGTATCCACCAAGAGTACAATGTGATGGAGGAGGAAGAGGTTGAGAGAATTAGTTGCCTCCCTCTTGTTCTACTTTAGAATTATGGTTAATTATTTGGGTTGAGGCAAATAGGGTTTATAATAGTATATTTATAGGCAAAATTTTCAACTGAAAATTTTCCATAAAATATTATTATTATTAACCCTTTAATTGGTTATTCTTATTAACCAATTAACTAATAATTAAAACACATTTTAATCATTAATCTCTTTTCTAAACACTTTAGAAAAATAATTCTCTCACTTGATTTAATTTCTAAAATTAAATTCTTAATTAATAATATTAAAAATTAATTAAATCTCATTTAATCAATTATTAAATCTGCTAATTAATTATTTATTTCACAAATAAATAATTACTAGCAATTATTAATTAATTCCTCCACCATTAAATCATTCTCTTTTATGGTGTGACCCTGTAGGTTCAATATTAAGCCGGTAGTAGAAATAAATAATAATAAAACTATTTTATCATTATTTATATAAATTCTCTAATTCATTAAATATGATTAATTAATAAATTAATCATATTTATTCTACATCGTGAGGGATACTTCTCAGCATATCGCGACTATCCGGATAATACGAATTCACTGCTTAGAATACCAAGAACCTATTCAGTGAGTAGTTACCGTACAATCAATTCATTCTACCCTGCAATGTCACGATTAAATACAAGGCATGGAACTTGTTTCAAGCCTATCTTATTTAATCATTTGCTTTCCCATTCACTATGCTTAGTTCTATTTAATGTAAATTAGAAACTCCTTTCTAATTTCATTCACTCTGGCCAGAGATTCCTGAACTAGCATAAGTGGATCAGCATTGAACATTCTCTTCCTTCACTGGAAGGGGTAGATCCTTTATTGATCATACACTATCTCCGTGTACAAATTCCTATACGCAGTAGAGCCCTTATAATTGTCCCTGGAGACTAAGAACTAAACCAAAGCATAGTTCAGTGTACACAAGATGACTATGATGACCTCATGTCTAAGGATACTTGTACAACTATCACTATGTGAACAACTGCTGACACGTGAGTGAACTCCATCAGTTGTTCAGCTGTGTGAGTCATGTTCAGTGAATTTATTCTATGATAAGCACCTACATACTAGCTATAATGTCACCACATAAATGTCTATGAGAACAGACATCCTTCATAATGAAGCAAGCATAGTATGTACCGATCTTTGCGGATTACTAATTACCAGTTAGTAATCCTACGACCAGGAAATATTTAAGTTTAGAGTTATCATCCTTTTAGGTCTCATTATTATGATCTCATCATAATCCATAAAAATCTTTACTCTAAACTATGGTATATCTTATTTAAACACTTAAATAGATAAAGCCCGCAATAAAACCAAAACAAGTCTTTTATTAATATCAATGAAATCAAAACAGATTACATAAAAGTTATTCCTAAATCATCATACATGATTGGACTTAGGACACATCTCTTTCAATCTCCCACTTGTACTAAAGCCAATCACTCTGGTATCTAATACCCATCTTGTCTTTATAACGATCAAAGTGACTTTGAGAAAGTGGCTTTGTGAGTGGGTCTGCTACGTTGTTATGTGTGTCAACTCTCTTGACGCCTCCTCTTTCAATACAATACAAGAAATGTTACCGCGCTCCCATTAACCTTTTTGTAGACACATGGTTCATCTATATTTTTGATAAAACCAAACTCTTTGATTGTCTCATCAAAATGGATGTTCCATCTACGAGAAGCTTGCTTTAAACCATATATGGTTCGCAGCAGCTTACACACTAGGTGTTCATTTCCCTTAGAAAGAAAACCCTCTGGCTGTGTCATATACACTTCATCTTCAAGTTTCCCATTGAGGAAGGGCGTTTTCACGTCCATTTGCCAGATCTCATAGTCGTAGTAAGCAGCAATCGCAAGTAAAATCCGAATTGATTTTAACAGGGCTACAGGCGAAAAAGTTTCATCAAAGTCAATCCCTTGCCTTTGTCTGAATCCTTTTGCCACGAGCCTGGCCTTATAGGTCTCCACCTGGCCATCTGCTCCAATCTTTCTTTTGTATATCCACTTGCACCTAATAGGCTTAACACCTTCAGGCGCCTCAACCAGAGTCCATACTTGGTTGGTATACATAGATTCCATTTCGTATTTCATGGCACAATGCCATTTCTCTGAGTCAACACTACTCATAGCCTCATTATAGGTCACAGGGTCGTTATCATCAATGATTGACAACTCATTGTCATTCTCAATGACAAGGCCATAATACCTCTCAGGTTGGCGAGACACTCTCCCTGACCTACGAATGGGCTGTTCCACAGAAGGTTGTTCAGTCTGAATAGAAGTTTCCACTTGATCTGTAGTAGTTTGTGTTTCTTGAACTTCATCAAGTTCAATTTTGCTCCCACTGTTTCCTTCAAGGATAAACTCCTTTTCCAAGAAGGTAGCATGTCTGGAGACAAACACCCGATGATCGGTGTAAAAGTAATAGCCCAAAGTCTCTTTAGGATATCCCACAAAATTACATTTTACGGATCGAGATTCCAGCTTATCTGGGCCAACTTTCTTGACATAAGCCGGACATCCCCAAATCTTAACGTGTTTAAGACTCGGTTTCCTTTCTTTCCATATCTCATATGGTGTTTGAGGAACAGATTTGGAAGGCACCTTATTCATTAAATATGTTGAGGTTTCCAATGCATAACCCCATAGGAATACTGGAAGATTCGCATAGCTCATCATGGACCGAACTATGTCTAACAAAGTTTGATTTCTCCTTTCAGATACCCCATTTAACTGTGGAGTATATGGAGGAGTCCACTGGGAGACTATACCATTTTCTTTGAGATAATCTAGAAACTCTCCATTCAAGTATTCACCACCTCGATCTAATCGAAGAGTTATAATACTGTGTTTGGTTTATTTCTCCACTTCATATTTATATTCTTTGAACTTTTCAAAGGCTTCAGACTTGTGTTTCATCAAATACACATATCTGAATCTAGATCTATCATCTATGAAAGTAATGAAGTACGAAAATCCACCCATGGCTTGCGTAGACATTGGTCCACATACATCCGTGTGTACCAACCCTAGCAAATCTGCAGCCCTCTCTCCATGTCCACTAAATAGAGATTTGGTCATTTTACCCAATAGACAAGACTCGCATGTAGGATATGATTCAAAATCAAAGGGGTCAAGTAACCCTTCCTTATGCAATGTCCGCAGTCTATTTTCACTAATATGACCTAGCCTACAGTGCCATAAATAGGTCAGATTTTCATCATCTCGTTTTCTTTTATTAGTTTGTTCAATCTGAAGTAAATCATGCTCTACGTCACATACATACAGACCATTATTTAAAATGCCACGTCCAAAAAGAACATTATCTCTAAGGATAAAACATTCATTATTCTTAATAATAAATGAAAAACCATCCACATCCAACATAGGAATAGAAACAATATTCCTCACAATAGAGGGAACGTAATAACAATTATTCAAAATAATAGTCTTGCCCGTAGGCATATGTAAACTAAATGATCCTACAGATATGGCCGCAACCCTTGCTCCATTGCCCATACGTAGAATCACCTCATTTTTTTCAAGAGTCCTACTTCCCTTTAGTCCTTGCAACGAATTGTAAATATGAGAACCACAGGCGGTATCTAATACCCAAGTAGAAATTTGACCTGGTGACATATTAACTTCGATCATGAACATGCCTGAATTAGAAGCGGTAGTCTTACTACCCTTCTTCTTCTTCAATTCTGCAAGGTAAACCTTGCAGTTCCTCTTCCAGTGCCCCAACTTGTTACAGTGAAAACAAACAGCTAAATTAGGATCAGTCAACTTGTGAGCATCTAGTATGCTCCGGAGTGATAGTGCAGAAGACTTGACGAATATAGTAAATATGTAAATGATAAACACATAACAACACTTAGCAAATATTCAATTTCATTTCAAAACACTATATAAATCGGGTCTTTATTCATAAGTGTCTCCCACTAGTTTATCTAATTTTTTTCAACCCCCTAAGTGAAAATTAAGCATTCATAATGCTAGTGGGAATAGGGATCCTACATTCCATCACACAACCTCGGCTGTGGCACGAAACGTCATGTGATGTTCAATAGGCAGACAACTCTTGTCAATTACATCTTATGTTATTCCCTAATATAAGTTTAGCCTCTTGAATAATTGAGTCACGGCTGTGGCAAGACAAACTCAATATTCTAAGTCAAGTCTAACCCAACATTTCGTACAATTGAATCAGTCTCCAACGGCCCACGGCTGTAGCACGTACCGACCTTTAGATTATAATTCAATGTACACATCTCTATGTAATAGACAATTATTTGTTATTTCGAAATCAAAGCCCTCGGCTGTAGCACGAAACGATAATGATTTAAAAATAAGAACCACTTTCTACCATGTTGGAAGGCTATGACCGACACAAGCCCGTTGTGTCATTGGCCAATTACTACTTGATATTATTTAATTTTAGAGGGATTATATTAGGTTACAATCATAATCATATTATAAAGAGATTCTTCCTTTTAAATTAAATATTTCAAATCAATAATCGATAATCAGATGATTCCCAGATCGGGGGGAGCATTGTCAAGTGGCGTCACTTAATACCCCTTTCTTACAGATAGAAATCTGCTTTTGACAGAATCATCCTTTCTCTCAATACTGAAAATTCATATTTAATTACGTGTTTCATAAACATAAAAATCTCATGATTGTATTCATAATATTATTGTTAAGGCAAGAAACAATTCCTATTCTAGATTTTCTAGAGCACACCTTATATTGATTTAAGTTCACCTAAATCTATCATCGCATGGTAAACATAGATATATATCTCATATATAAAAGTAAATAAACAAGTAAATGTAAAGTGCAATAAAGTAAATGTGTTTGGTTATGGCCCCATTCTATATGATCTCTATCAAGCTCATGATAAAGATCAAGGTCAATCTAATATGGTGATGGAAATAAATACAACTACTTATTACATAAGTCTTCTTCTTTGTTTAGACTTCTTGTATGCCTCGTCTTCTTCTTTGTATCACCTCCATTAGATAGCCTTCTTGAGTATTTAATTACATTACATAGATTGAAAGTAAAACTAATCTAATGAACTTACAAGAGTAACTCGAGTTACATTCGAGATTTATGATTACAAAGATTGACGACATGCAAGTCGTATTTAAAACCAAAACCAAAACCATTACACTAAGGTCGAAAGGCCATAACCATCCACCATTCTCATACAACACATAAAAGCATGTTAAAACACATAATCTGATCTTAACATATCATATTATCCATGATCTAATCATAAAAAAAATATGAGAAAAATCAGAAAAATCAGAATCAAATCAGAAAAACAAGAATCACTGTTTACGGGCAGTAAACGACGTCAAACGGCTTACAGACGAGTCGTTGATAGCTTTTGCTATCAGTTTTGTTCAGACGCTCGTTTACCTATGTAATAGGGTATTCGTTTGTGTAAATCGGACACCAGACCCATATTTCAGCAAATCTGCAGCAGCCAGTTCAGAATCCGTATCCAATATGATTCTCATAATTAGAACAAATATAAATCATGTATATATAAGTATATATACAGATTACATAATCATCTTATGATTATACAACTCACATGAATATCATATATTCAAAACCATACATATATAAGCATATTATATCAACATCAAATCATGGCGAATCACGTACATGCTCATATATCGAAAACAGTTAAACACATAAACGAATTAAAAACTTTTCGCAAGTAGCTCTGATACCATTGAAGGGTTTTTAGCACATAAACGCAACAAAAACGTAAATTTAAATCTTAAAAAACCGAAACCCTCCGCAGGATCCATGCGAAAAATAATATTTAATTCGTAGTTCAGTATGTTTACCTTAAGAAACTTTACGTTAATGGAAAGATGGAGGTCTTTAATGGCGATCCAAAAATGATGAACGGAGATCCTTAGCAGCTGCTTCTCAAGTGTGAAGCACTCCACCGGTATCCACCAAGAGTACAATGTGATGGAGGAGGAAGAGGTTGAGAGAATTAGTTGCCTCCCTCTTGTTCTACTTTAGAATTATGGTTAATTATTTGGGTTGAGGCAAATAGGGTTTATAATAGTATATTTATAGGCAAAATTTTCAGCTGAAAATTTTCCATAAAATATTATTATTATTAACCCTTTAATTGATTATTCTTATTAACTAATTAACTAATAATTAAAATACCTTTTAATCATTAATCCTTTTTCTAAACACTTTAGAAAAATAATTCTCTCACTTGATTTAATTTCTAAAATTAAATTCTTAATTAATAATATTAAGAATTAATTAAATCTCATTTAATCAATTATTAAATCTGCTGAAATAAATAATTACCATCCATTATTAATTAATTCCTCCACCATTAAATCATTCTCTTTTATGGTGTGACCCTGTAGGTTCAATATTAAGCCGGTAGTAGAAATAAATAATAATAAAACTATGTTATCATTATTTATATAAATTATCTAATTCATTAAATATGATTAATTAATAAATTAATCATATTTATTCTACATCGTGAGGGATACTTCTCAGCATATCGCGACTATCCGGATAATACGAATTCACTGCTTAGAATACCAAGAACCTATTCAGTGAGTAGTTACCGTACAATCAATTCATTCTACCCTGCAATGTCACGATTAAATACAAGGCATGGAACTTGTTTCAAGCCTATCTTATTTAATCATTTGCTTTCCCATTCACTATGCTTAGTTCTATTTAATGTAAATTAGAAACTCCTTTCTAATTTCATTCACTCTGGCCAGAGATTCCTGAACTTGTATAAGTGGATCAGCATTGAACATTCTCTTCCTTCACTGGAAGGTGTAGATCCTTTATTGATCATACACTATCTTCGTGTACAAATTCCTATACCCAGTAGAGCCCTTATAATTGTCCCTGGAGACTAAGAACTAAACCAAAGCATAGTTCAGTGTACACAAGATGACTATGATGACCTCAAGTCTAAGGATACTTGTACAACTATCACTATGTGAATAACTGTTGACACGTGAGTGAACTCCATCAGTTGTTCAGCTGTGTGAGTCATGTTCAGTGAACTTATTCTATAATAAGCACCTACATACTAGCTATAGTGTCACCACATAAATGTCTATGAGAACAGACATCCTTCATAATGAAGCAAGCATAGTATGTACCGATCTTTGCAGATTACTAATTACCAGTTAGTAATCCTATGACCAGGAAATATTTAAGTTTAGAGTTATCATCTTTTTAGGTCTCATTATTATGATCTCATCATAATCCATAAAAATCTTTACTCTAAACTATGATATATCTTATTTAAACACTTAAATAGATAAAGCCCGCAATAAAACCAAAATAAGTCTTTTATTAATATCAATGAAATCAAAACAGATTACATAAAAGTTATTCCTAAATCATCATACATGATTGGACTTAGGACACATCTCTTTCAATCCCCCATTTTGATTATTAAAAATAAAAAAATAGTGTTTTACATCTACTAAAATGCTAAAATATTAGACAATGTCATTATCATAATAAACTACAACCACAACTTATCATGCTGAAATACAACACAACTTCTTTCTAATTATTTTATAATTTTTATTATAAATCTATTAGTATCATATATTCATATGAATATATTAAAGTTAATGTTATGATATGATCAGACCAATAAAAATTTGAAGATATTTATACTAACGGAACCCGTGCAAGGGATTTAAGCTAGTTACATATTTAATATTGAATGATTTCACCATTTTATCATCTTTTTTTACTTTTCACCCCAAATTTAACTTTTTATTTATCGTGCACAAACCTAATGTAAAGAATTGGGTGAGACTGAGGGAATCATCTTTACTGGCAGACTTTCTATATGATAAATATTCAATTACTTAAAGTATGAGAAATATTCAATTAATGAAATAAGTACAGAAAAAGTTACTAAATCTAAATTTAGGACAATTATCTAAAATTATCATGGTTTTGTATTAATGTTGAATGATATTTTTGTAATATAATTAACCTGTTCATATATAGCAAAATACCTTTCATCTTATATTAAAAACTTACTTAACTTTAGATAATTATCTAAAGTTAATTTCTGGAACTAAATCCCAAATAAGTATACTTTTTTCTCTTTTGATAAATAGACATTTAAAAGATATTTTGTCGTAAATTTACAATTATCATTTATAAAATATTTCACAATAAACCAATTTGTTGATTGTAGAATTACGATTATAACATCAAAATATAACATAATCATCATTTAAAAAAATCGCTAGTACAATTATTTTTGTATATATTTCATTGAACACTAAAATGGATATTTAAAATCTAAATAACACGTAACAGAAGTACATCATTTTAAATAGCAATTTATAATTTATTTATTATTTTTTAGATTTTCAAATCATTTGTTAGTATATAACAAATACTAATTTCGTGAATGGTTAAAAGTATTAGGTGGATTTAGTATACAAATATATTATTTATCTCCAGATGATAATGAATTTGTTTTGGATAAATTAACAAATACAATAAACATGAATGTTATCAACATCATAAGACATTACTAAAAAAATTTAAAATATATAAAGTTTACATGATCTTCAAAACTAAATTTAAAAGATCTTATTATTTTATGCATGACTTGTTGGGGAATAAAGTTCCTATGTCATCAAATATTTCTTGGTGAAATAGAAATTCTCTAAATTATTATGCAAGTAATGCGTTCATCAAATACTATCTGTTAGTGTATATTTAATATTAATTAGGTGAATAATTAAAAATATTGGGTGAATTTTGTATTTAAATTAAAAACTAATAGTAAGTGGTTAAAAATATAATATTATTTAAATATTAATTTTTGTTTGGGTTATATTGTCCAAATTTCTTTTTTAGCTTATCGTGTGATTTTAAATTTTTGCTAGGAAAAACAGAATTAACTGAGGTATTTTTTTACATTCATATTTTGTTATTTTCATTAGTTATAGTTTAACAAATGTAAACAACTATTCCACATTACTATAATATGAATTATATTAAAAATAATATATTATTATTTGATCCTAAATATATAAAAAATATAATATAATTTTCAATTATACTCTGCAATCTGTTCTCAAAAAGTAATTTCTCTAAAAGTATGTTCTGCATAAAACAAATTTGTTCTCCCAGATTAAATATAAACTATTTTCTTAAATATTAACTACGTTCTATTTTATAACAATGGTTTTGAATTTAACAATGGTGATGAGGGTCTTTGATTAGGTGAATATATTTTTCTCATTGAAATATACTAAATAAATGAAATAATTACATTTCAAAGTATTGCAACTATATTTCTTTGAATTTTGTCTAGTTTCTTACAAAAAGAAAAACGAAAATGATGAATAAGAGTTAAATTTCCACCTAAACCAACTTAAACTTATAATTAGATCTAAACATAATGGAAACATTGCAAAGTTCAAAATCATCTCGTATAAAGCCCAGTGTAACATGACCTCCTCCATATGCATGCCTTCCTCCTGCGGATGTCTTCCTCCTGCGGATCATCAGCTCTTACCAGATATAACTAATTACTTCTGTGATATACTACAAATTAACTACTGCATTAAACAAAAACTATTAATAAGTCAAAAATAGATATGATATAATTAAAGCTGGTGCAATAGCTTGAGGTTACGCATGATGCACCGATGCACGCACTATACATAATAATGTTAATAATTCAGGTTTCTTAAATTCCATTTACCAGCCCATTTAGCATCTTAACGCATTGATAATTAGCAACACAAAAGGAAAGTTCTTTAATAAGTTTGCTACCTACCTTAGTCTATGAGTAATGATAAAAAAAATATACATATTTATATCCATGAAGATTATTATTTCCTACTTGACCCATTTTCCAAATTTCAAATTTTAACGTGTTCTCCAAAAAGAGTATTAGTTCTGTTAATTAAACTATTATTAAACTAAAATAAGAAAGTATTATTGATTTAGTTTAGGTAAGTACAATCCAACCGTGTCAATAATCAAGAGACTTTTGCCGGCATATTAATTCAGCCTTATCAACCCTGTTAACTCTTAACAGTAATATAAATTTATTGCTAAAACTGTTTGAAATACCTAGTATGTACTGGTTGCACACTAATATTTCTGTGTTTTAAGCCATACAGAGTTAACAACTCTAAGCATGGGTGTGGGTCTATGGTCTGGTGTCTAGTTATCTTTCTGCAAAAAGAGTAAACAACTCTAAGTATGTTGTTTAATATGCAAAAAAGAGCACAAAAGCTTTTTCAGTTCAAATTGTCCAATTGAAATTTCATGGTCTAGAGGTAGAAACAGTGTGTTGACGGAGGAATCTGGTAACAACAAAGATTGAGGTTTCTCACCGGAATTAAGATCTATGACGGTGGTTCTTCACCGGAAAATTAAGCGGTGTGTGGTGGTTTGTGGTTGTTTTAGGCTGAGACTGATCAGAGTAAGTGGTGGCTCCCTTATCAGCTCTCAACTTCTTACCCCTCTCAATGTGCCTACGTACCCTTCATATAGGGATCAAGCCTGACGTAGTTCTTGTAGAACAAGAAATCTAATGGGCTTAGACTTCTTATTCCTCGGCCCGGTAGAAGCCCATCCAGACTCCATCTTCCGCTAGCTTTAGGAATGTCCAACTATGAGGCCCAACCGCGAAGGCCCAAGGCTCGTCCGTAACCGTAGGACTTCACAGATAGTGCATCTCCCTGCGCAAGGATAACACTTTGCTACAGCTATTTCCCTTGATTTACGGACGCAGGTATAGCCACGGTTTAACCCAAGTGTCGGACGCATCCCTGTCCCCCGAGTGAGGATAACCCACCAGATAACAGGACAGGTGATCCCAAGCTCTTGAGTACAAAGTGCAGGATGACTCCAAAGTTCTCCAACGAGGACACCCGTCGAATACAAGAACAGAGCTCCCAAAGCACACATCAAAGTTAACTCCGCATCCCCAACGAGGACACCCGTTGAATACAGGAGGAGGCCTTCAATCATCAGGCATACCCCTGGAGGCCTCCAAGCTTTTCACAAACATCCCCCTCCTTGACCGTCTCAAGGAGGGAATTCTTTAAAGAATACCTGCAACCAATAAGTTAGTAAAGATAGCCATCCATTGCTCCTTTCCATGCATACTTTTGTCCTAAGGTCACCATTGAGAGTGTATTCACCAAACACAGGACGCGTCCTAAGACCCTGGGCGCGTTCTCACCTTTATGAAGCCTGTATTGTTTCCTCAACAACCGCCTCTCACAGCATGACACAGTGACAGGATGCGTCCTCCAGCTTTCATTGCCAAAAGACCACAATTCCCAGATACTTTCACCATGGTGGACGCGTCCAGAGCACCTGGACGCGTTCTGCCCTAATCATGTACCTTCAAGCTTTCTTATCATAAAGCCATCCTTCACAAAACACACCCTCAAAGTTGGGCACGTCCTGTATTCCTTGACGCATCCTCACCTTCTACAACGCAATACCAAGTTTGACCGTAATTAGTCCGCATTTGACCCGCATCAATCAAATGCCAAATTTTGGGTATAACAACTACCCCCAAATTCTATTTGCAGTTGAAAACAAAACTGGAATTTTACTTAAAACCATAAGCAAAATTTGGATTGACCCATTTGTATTACATGAGGACGCGTCCTGTTTCCTGAACACGTCAAACCTTTAGACATTCAATATCGATCGTTGTGTGACAGCTGGTGTACACGTCAGGAGTCTTAAAGTTCAGAAATCTGGCAATTTATCTGGCCATTTCTCGGTTTTCTCAGCGTAATCGAATCCCCAACTCACAAGGTACCTGAATCTTTCATTGTTTCTTAATTTCATCGAACAAATCAATTGTAATAGGCAAAAAACCGTTTGTATACTTCGTCTACCCATGAACTGTTCTTCCTATCTTTTCATTGTATGTATATGTGTATCTATCCATAAATAGGCCATATTTTGCCTCTTTGATCTTGAACTAAATGCTTTTAGGGTTTAAATGAATTTCCCCCAAATTGATTATAGCCGATTAGAATTCCATTGCATTTTTGATAGCTTAGGACGCGTCTACCACGTAGGGCGCGTCTTAGTGCTTGTCTATCGCATAGATTAAGGATACGCGACATACCAGGATGCGTCATACTCTTATAACACGTCTTCCTATTGAATTCATTCCTTTCACTTTCTTTATTACTATTATTTCTTTTGCAAACATGAACGCGTCCTCAAAAATTTTTTCCTTCTTGTTTCAGCTAGAAGACGCGTCTTCATCTTCTCCTTTCCACCCGTTCAAAGTTCTCAACAAACGCCTTGGGATTTACTCCCCACCTTCTATTTCTTTCACACCTGAGCTCTCTGAACTTCATAGGACAAATTCCTTTCTTGGAGCAGAAACACGCGTCTTTAAACTCCTTAAGTCTTAAACCTCGATAATGTCAGATTCCAGTTCTGATTCTATGGATCACATCCCTCTAAGCTCCATAATGAAACAGAAAGGATTAAAACGAAAAAGAACTCTTATTCTCAACACTTGATCAGCCATCGAAGATTGGTCTGATGATGAAATTGTCCCCACAACCAGCCAACAGCCCTCACGCATGATTGAGAAGAGGGTCCCTGACCCCGAAAAATATCTTGTGTCTCCTCAAAAATCCGATCCTCCCCTAGAACACTGGGAACCCTCAGATGTTGAAGTGGATTGTGACTAGACAGAACTTGATCCCCTAACAGAAGCAGAGAAAAATGCTCGGAGGAAAAAAGAGAACAAGCTAGCTTGCGTAGCTCTTGACTCCACTGTGACTGACTTGGAGATCCAATGGTGCATGAAGTATTATGACATGGAGGGCATCTGGGCGCGCCCTCTTCGAACAATGAGGCCACACATCTTTAATATTGGAAATCAAAGGATCCCCAGAATGGTGCTTACACCAAAACTGATCTCTCTAGGCGTGGGCGCGCCCTTACACCCGTTCATCAAGAAGATTCTGAGATGGTATGACGTGGCCCCTGTACAACTATCTCTTAACTCTTACAAACTTGCTTGGGCTTTGTATATGATGTATCATAATCTCGGACTGGGCGCGCCCTCCATGAAGGAATTCAGCTTTTTCTATAATATTAGAAAATCCATCCCAGGCTATCACTTCCTTGTGGTCAACAAATGGCTGAATAATAAAGGATTCAACGAGGGGAAGATCAGCCACGAACGAGACTGGAAGGAGCCGTTCTTCTACATTTTTAACGTGAAACGAGCCCGTGTTCGTTTTAACCTTGAGCCAAGTAAGTTTTACCGTATGGACGCATCCTATACTCATGACGCGTCTTCATCTTTTTTCACACATCATTGTATTATTTACTTTCCTTTTCTTTTCTTCTAGACAAAAGAACCCAAAGAGAACTAAAAGGAAAAAAGAAGAAGAGAGCAGAGAAAGTCTTAAAATATGCAGAGGAGCATTTTAATCTCAAGGATATGATCACGGAAGACAACCTCAAACTAGTGGGTGCGTTGTCCGCCCGGTTTGGTTCTGTCTACAAATTCCGTGAGTTTCATAATGGTAAACCTGTTCTCACAGCCTCAGAAAAAGTTAGGGGCCTTAGTGCCGCAGAAGTGGTTGAGATTGACATCAGTAAGCAATTTGACTTAAAACAAGGTAAGTATATATGAGAGAGGATGCGTCACCTGTCTTTGGACGCGTCCAAAGCTATAGAATTAGCTTCACATTTTAAAAGTACCAACTCACCAAAATTCTTAGGATGCGTCATATTTCAGTGACGCGGCATGCATATGTTTATCATTCCTTTTACACGCATAACTTAATCTAATTTGTAGACATTTCCCACATCCTTTTTTTGGATTTGGACGCGCCTTAGTCCTAGGGCGCGTCTTCTTATAATATTTGGGACTTATGTTATTTGTCTGTCACTTATACTATCCTCATAGTCCATATTATAATTGTTGTGTCCTCTATATAGGACGCATCACATGATTTGGACGCGTCATCATTGCCTTACTTGACATATTTACATGCATTCATCATTCCTCTATCTGCATTCTACTTGACATATGTGTATTGACAATTTATAAATTCTGTTTTCGGCATGTTTCACTCTTAGGACGCGTCCTGTCATCACCTATAGTTTTTTTGCATTGTATAATTTTCACAGGGTATGCCATACTACGCAGGACGCGTCTATATGGTCTGGCTAACACTTTTCCATGTTTATGTCACATATATGACTTTTCTTCCAAAAGGATTCGCTATTGGGGCCACCAAGAAACTGAGAGCCAGGAAGCAGGCTTCTGTGAAGTCTAATCCAAAGGCCAAGAATCCTACTCTTGTTGTGACTCCTTCCCCTCCACCAAAAATCATTGAAACTACAGTGTTGGACATCCCTGTTAAGGAGGACGCGCCTTTCAAGCGTCAAAAGACACTGCCACATGATCAATCCTTCATTCACAGATATCTAGGCGCGTCCTTGGCTGGCGACTTCACTGAAGATGAAGTTCGAGGTTGGACTTTCAGGACAGAGGAATAAACAGAGCAAGCCATGGTGAGAGCTGTAGCCGAGCTTCACTTGCATGTCAGGAAAAGTGCCAACATGGAAGCTAGGCTCAGGGCGCGTCTTGCTGTCACTGATACTGCTAAAAGCCAGGCTGAAGACAAGATCAAACTCTTGGAAAAGAACACTGCTTTTCTCATCCAGGAGAAAGATGCTGAGATCAAGAGGTTACAGGAGGACAGGACGTGTCTTGAGGGTGAGAAGACGGTGTTGGAAGGCAATGTCACCTCTATGGAGAAGGCTATGGAGGATGTAATCGCTCTGAATTCCACCATGCAGCTGGAGCTTGACACTCTGAATGATGACAGACTGCATGGCTGGAAAGAAGAGAAGAAATTAGTGTATCAAAATGGTTTTGCAGCCGGGTTTGAAGAGTGGTGTTCTGGGTTCATAGCCAATGACCCAGGATATACTTTTTCCAAGTTCGATGAAGACACCCAGAAATGGGTATATGATTTCAGAATAAGGGCTACAGATTCCATCAAAAACAAAAGGATCATCCTTGGCCTGGAAGAGGATGTTGCGTCCCCTGCGCCTTCTCCACTTAATACTCAGCCTCCTCCACCAAACAACCACGACAAGCCTCAGGACGCGCCCCCTGCCTAGGACGCGTCTTCATTCTTATTTGTGAATTTATTCTGAACTATCCAAAGGGTGCAAGCCCTTTTTAATCCTTGCAAGTTGTAAACTTATAACCTGTTGTTTCCTGGATTTTGTTTACTTGTACTTTTCATAAGGCTTTCCCTTTCTTAATTACCTTCACGTGCATCCTTTTACTTTCTTAATCTTGTTTTGTCATAAATATGGGCGTGTCCTATGTTGAGGACGCGTCGCCTTTTAAATCTTGATGTTATTTCCTTTATTATCACAAGCTAAGCAGATGTCCTTAAAAGGCGCGTCCTCTGGACGCGTCTCTATTTACTTAGACTGTCTTGAATTGTTTGGATAGTATATTCTTCCCAATCATGATATCATATTGTGCTTTTATTTTTTAGGTTAGGCACAATAAATGAGGGGCGCGTCCTACCATCTTGACGCGTCTACCATTTACTTTTTTAGATAATAATTTATTTTTTTAACATATTAGGTTGGACACGTCCTTAAAAGGATATGCCCTTATTTTCTAGTTGTGGGACACAAATTAAAGAAACCCAAAATTAAAGAAGCATCAACCAAGAGTTCTTGGGCACGTCCTTAGTCCCATGACGCGTCTTAGTTCTATTTTCACTTGAGTTCTATTGTTCCCTTTACCAATCATTGCTTCCGCAAATATATGTATAGAACTACTCTTCAGGGCGCGTCCTGTGGTTAGGACACGACATACAGCCAAGCATATCAACAAGTAAATAGCCTTTGGAAAATTTCAAAGTATTTATTAATAATGCACTCTGGTGTCAAAAGTGCACCAGTCCCACGACTACTATGCTCTGTGGGAAATTTATTTGAAAAAATTATCCTTCAACTAGTTCTAAAGTAAGCAGCACATGCACTACCCCCTAGGCTAGGAGGAATTTTATTGCTTCTAGCCTATAATCTGGGCCCAGCCCTAAGTATATAATAATAAAGATATGTAAGGGGTCAAAGCCGTGCCTTACTGATAATACTTTCAGAGATGTTCCACGTTCCACGCTCACGGAATCAGCTTTCCTTCCATATCCTCAAGGTGATAAGTCCCTTTCCACAAGATTGTTTTTATCTTGTATGGTCCTTCCCAATTAGCTCCAAACACTCCATGCTGGGGATTCTTAGTGTTTGGCATCACCTTTCTAAGCACCAAATCCCCTACCTTCAGCAGCTGTCCCTTTACCTTCTTATTATAATACCTTGCAGCACGTTGTTGATATGCCGCAAGCCTCAGCTGAGAATTTTCTCTTGTTTCTTCCAAAAGATCCAAATGAAGCCTTTGATTAACCTCTGCATCTTCCTCCATGTAACGATCTCTGTGAAGTGATCCTGAACCAACTTCCACAGGGACCATAACTTCATAGCCGTAAGTCAGCATAAACAGAGTTTCTCCCATAGTAGATCGTGGAGTGGTGTTGTAGGACCACATCACTTTTGGGAGTTCTTCTGGCCAATTCCCTTTGCGCTCTTCCAGTTTGGTCTTGAGGGTATGCTTTATTATTTTATTCATGGCCTCTGTCTGTCCATTGCTTTGGGGATGATAGATTGCTGCAAACTCCTTCTTAATTTTCAGATCCTCACATAATTGCCGCAACTCCTTGTTGTCGAACTGCTTTCCATTGTCAGAGACAAGTTTGTAAGGAATACCAAACCTGCAAACAATAGAGTTAAAGACAAAATCTCTAATTTTCTTTGTTGTGATAGTCGCCAAAGGCATAGCTTCTGCCCACTTAGTAAAGTAATCAACCCCGACCACTGCGTACTTGACATCTCCTTTAGCCTTGGGCAATTCTCCAATAAGATCTACTCCCCACATAGCAAATGGTCAGGGGCTCACCATAGGTGTTAGGAGCGTTGCCGGCATAGATGAATAGTTTGTAAAGTGCTGACAGCGATCGTATGCTCTGACGAAATTCGCAGCATCTTCTTTCATCGTAGGCCAATAATATCCTTGGCGTAATACTTTCATCGCCAACGAGTTACCCCCCAAGTGATTACAAAAAATTCCTTCATGCACCTCCCTTCGGATATAATTTCCTTCTTCTTCATCGACACATCTGAGCAGCGATTGATTGAAGCCTCTCTTATACAGAACTTCATCGTATACCACATACCTTGCAGCCTGGTAGCGGAGTCGACGAGCCTTGAACTTATCTTCGGGGAGTGTTCCCTTTTGAATGTAGGCAAGAATGGGTGTCATCCATGTTTTCTTGGGAACCTCATCTACTTGCATCGCTTCTATCTCTGGGATACTAGGAATTTCCTGGATTTCTAAAGGTATAGATCCCAACAACATAGCCTCATGCTGCGACCCCATTTTTGCTAGAGCATCCGCGTTGTTGTTGTTCTCCCGTGGTACACATTCCAACCTCACCTCTTTGAACTTTCCAATTAGGCGCTGCGTGCATCTCAAGTATAATTCTGTCTGTGTCCTCGAGCTTGAAACCCCCCATTTACCTGATTTACCACCAGCTCTGAGTCACTCCTCGCAATTAGGTTTCGCACTCCCATTTCCAAAGAGATCTTTAGGCCATTAATCAATGCTTCATACTCCGCATCATTATTCGTTGCATAAAACTTGAAGTGAATTGCACTCATCAGGTGATGGCCTTCGGGAGACACGAGTACTATGCCCGCGCCTGCTCCTCCATTATTAACTGCCCCATCTACATGCAAGATCCACCAGGGATGTGGGAACTCTTCTAAGGATTCTTCATCACGAGGAGGCTTGAGCACCATCAAAGCCTTATCATCAACAACAGAATTAAATTCCAATAAAAAATCGGCTAAGGCTTGTCCTTTAATTGTTGTACGGGGCATGTATTCCAAGTCAAACTAACCCAACTCTATAGCCCATTTCAACATTCTTCTCGATGATTCTGGCTTGTGAAGGACTTGCCGTAGAGGATATGCTGTACGGACTTCGATTATATGGGCCTGGAAGTGTAAGGTCCCGTATGAGGGCTATTTTAAGCTAGAAGGGGGGTTGAATAGCTTAATTATCAATTTAAAAATTGTTAAGGCATTTTAAAAATATTTTTATCCTTTTTTAAAACTTTACCGAGTTGTTATGCAGTTTATATGTGCGGAAGATAAAGTGCAAGGAAAGAAAATACCACACTGTGATTTTATCCTGGTTCGCAATGGCGCAACCTCTGGTAGATTCGCTCACCCCTACTCCAGTTCCCGAGCTCCTCTCCCGGACTCGGGATTTTCCCTTATAATAAACTCGCTCCTTTAGTAGGCAGAGAAGCCTTTACACCCTTTACAAGTATTTATCTTGGTGCGTAACACAAGGGTCACCACCTCAAAATAAATGTATTACCTACACAACTTATCTTAGACAATAACTCCCCGCTATTTCTTCAAAGTTGTTATAGAGCCTTTGTGTGGACTTGGCTTCCTTAGCTTTTGCCGGTCTTGGATATTAGTGATCTGGTCTTGGGTCTTTCCTCTTTTTCACGGTGCGAAGACTACTAACTCCCCGTTAGTACGTCTAGGACTTGGGTCTTCAAACGAGAATCACCTCACATCACTTCACCTCACTACAAAACTAACAAGACAATCCACGAAACAAAACAAGTAGGAAAAGATTTGTTTTGAACTAGTATGTTACTGTACTAGCCCACAAGTAGTATAATATCCAAATAAGAATATTAAAACTAATTAGTTATACTTGACTTAGAATAAAACAAGATAGTCAAGTATATTTATGATTACTCCTTTATAGATTAAATAAAGTTGTGGAGTAATATGAGAAGTCCCTTTTTATATTAAGCACTTACGGCTTATGACTTCTTTAGTATTCTTCTTCTTTCGATTAAGTATTTATAGATCGAAGAATACTTTAATTACAACCTCGGAGTTGTAATTTTACCTTTAAGTATATCAACTTAAGGTTTTAAGGTATACTTATATATTGATGATTATAAGGTCAAAGTATACTCTTTTAACTTCAAGCACGTTCATAATATTTATGAGTCTTAGCCAAGATCCAATTAAATAAGTGCAAGTAAATGGCTTAAGATTGTGCTTTCGAAGTTTGGACGAATAATACGAGTATTTTATAGATATCGTAGTATAACCCCACGGAACACTGAAAGATGTTAGAAGGGGCTTATACGATATGACTCGTAATTGTTTATATACACGATATGTGTTAGCCAAGATCCAATTAAATAGCGTAAATTAATTGGCTAACTCATGGATTTGATTTGTCCTTAATTTTAACGGATGATTACGAAGTAGTTTATATGGAACAAGCTATAATCCCCCGGAACACTAAAGATGTTAGAAGGGATTACACTTTTACTTCGTAATATTTTATATGTACGTTATTAGTTAGACAAGATCCAATTAAAGAGCTTTAAGTAATTTTCTAACTCGTATGATCCGTTTTAAGATTTGACAAATTACGAAGTGTTTATATGAGACAAGTAATAATCCCCCGGAACACTAAAGATGATAGAAGGGATTACACTTTTACTTCGTAATTATTTTATGAGCATGAATGAATGTTAGCCAAGATCCAATTAAAGTGCAAGAAATAATTGGCTAACTCGTACTTGTGTCAAATATAATCTCCCCCTTGGAGATAAAGTACTTTTCTTTTTAGATCTTCTCGTTGGAATGATTTTTTACGAAGATCAAGTACTTATTCGAATTCCGAGTTCGAATCTAAGTTCTCCCCGAGAACTTCCTTTATAAGAGAGATTGTATTAGAGCTTAAGATGAAGTAGAGAAGTTAAGTACAAAGCTTAAATACAAAGAACTCAAATAAGAAGCTAAAACTAACCACTTTTGAAAAACGGTCGGAAAAGTTCGCCAGAAAAATTCGCCGGAGGTTCGGCCGGATTTTGGCACTTTGGTCGAACTTGGGCAGCCCTTCGGGAGGCCGGGAAGTGGTAGTGGATGAGCTCACTTGGTGGGATAAAGCTTGATTGGGTGAAGCTAAGCTTGGGTTTCAAAAACCTTGTATATATGTAAGTATATAGAAGAGAGAGAAGGTTTTTGAGAAAAAGTGTGTGTATAGAATTTGAAAGAGATGAAGAGAAGCACTTCTTGAAAAAATCCCAGAAACTTTGTAGCTCTTTAGCTTGTTGAAAATGGGTTGGGGTGGGGGTTTATTTATAGGAGAAGTTGGGTGGAATGAATGGTGAAGATTTGAGAAGGAATGGATGGTGGATGGAGTGTATCACATGGATCGATGACATGGCAAGTAGGTTGTGTTTCTTTGCAAGTGGGAAGGAAGCACAAGCTAGTACTCATTCAAATCTCAGCTGATATATATATATATATATATATATATTAAATATATATATTTTCCTTTTCTTTTAATCATTCCTTAATTACTTTAATTAAGGATTAAGCACCATTAATTATGACCACCCCAAAAACACTTAAATAAATATCATAAAAAATATGATAATTACCTAAATAATATAAAATGATGTTCTGCAAGTTTTGGTCAACTTTATTCAATGGTAGCTAGGTCAAACTTGGTCAACTGTGGGACCAACTGCCTCGATTTTTGTGCCCGAACAAATATTCTCTGAAAGCTACGGAATTTTTACCATACTTATAAAATACCATTTAAATGATCCATACCAAATTTCAAGTCATTCTAGAATGTGGAAGTATTTTTTCTAAAATTGGAACTATTCTGTCAGCCTTTCTTCCGAGTAAAAATATCATTGGTCTTGAAATAAAGGAGATGGATCTTTTGACCAAAGTTTTGACTTGTATAAATACTTAAAATATATTTCCTAATATATGAGATATATTTTGGTGATAGGAAATGTGTTTGAGTATTTTTTTTGAATAATTTTCTCCGAGAGTTGCTGATTTTACAAAATGGGAGAAAATTACTGTGAGTATACAGAAATGAGTTGCAAAACTGGATATTAATATTCCAATCATGAATATTAATAATCTTTGAATAAAAACTCTTTTGATTATATGTAGAGATATATTTTGGAGCGAAGAGTTAAATGTTTTAGATATAGCATGAGACTTCTAAAGAATATCTCTGATATATTCTTTATTCGAGCTTGTTGCCATATTCCTGTTGCAACACAGATCTAAGAAATATCATATCTTGATATTTCTTCTTCGATCATATTGCCTTAGGGATATATTCCATAAAGATATAGTTTTGATATTTTGCAAGAATTGAATATCTCTTTTATATGTTTAAAAGACATGATTTTGCTAGTTTGACTTTGATTTGGATCAATTAAATTCATGTCCTAATGGAGAGGATCTACGTGTTCATAATTTTATGTTTATTCGTACAAATACCAAAATAAATTATATATCAAGATATCCTTTCAGGAATTATGGTCGTAACTTCCTTGACACGAGGATCAAAGCATAAACCAGCTTCTCCATGCTTTTGTACCGAGTCTCAGCATCGTGTAATCGCTTACTCACATAATACACTGGTGACTAGTGCCCATCTTCTTCTCTTACTAGAACAACGCTGATTGAATACTCAGACACTGCAAGGTACAGTATTAGAGATTCTCCATTTAACGGTTTTGACAATATAGGAGGGTTTCCCAGTTGCTCCTTGATCCTTCTAAAAGCCTCTTCACATTCTGGTGTCCATACGAAGTCTTTCCCTGCCAACTTAATTGCCTTAAAGAATTCCTTGCATCTGTCGGACGATTTGGAAACAAATCGATTTAACGCGGTGATCCTCCTAGTTAAACTTTGCACCTGTTTCATATTGGTGGGTGACTTCATACCCAGCAGTGCCTTGATCTTTGCGGGGTTGGCTTCAATTTCCCTATGATTGATGATGAACCCAAGAAACTTGCCCGACTCCACGCTGAATACACACTTTTGTGGATTTAACTTCATGTGAAACTCCCTCATAATGTCAAACATTTCCCTCAAGTGCTTGATATGGTCATTTACCTCCTTGGACTTTACCAACATATCATCCACATACACCTCCATGGTTCTCCCAATCTGATTCTTGAACATCATGTGTACCAACTGCTGGTAGGTTGCTCCAGCGTTGATCAACCCAAACAGCATCCCTATGTAGCAGTATAGCCCCCTATCAGTGATGAATGATGTATGCTCCTGATCGGGACCATACATGGGAATTTGGTTATAACCAGAGTATGCATCCATAAAACTCAGCAAGGGATGCCCTGCCGTCGCGTCAACCAATTGATCAATTCGTGGGAGCGAGAAACTATCCTTTGGACAAGCCTTGTTGAGATCTGTGAAATCTACATATGTCCTCCACTTAGGGAAGATGTTCAACCGGTGACACATTATCCCTGGTCGATTCCCACCATGTATGAATGACTCCATACGAAAACATCAAGATTTGTAATCAAGAAACGGGTAAGGCTTTCCCTTATTTCATCACTTAACTGAGACCCTACCTTCAAAACTTTGCTCGGGTCATCTTTGTCAACCGGAACAGATATTGTGTCCTCGGTCGGCCCCATTTTTTGGTGGGCATAGGGATCTTGTGATCCACATCAAAATCAAAGTCTCGGGGGTCTTCAACCTCTATTCTTGCATCTGAGGGCGCGTCCCCATGTGTGGGAGCATCCATCTCAGAATAAGGCAAGACTTTGTACAATACAGGTGTGGAGGGCGGGTCCTCGTTCTGAGGAGCATCAACCTCAATTCCATTCTGCAAGGGCGCGTCCTCGTTTTGAGGAGCATCCATTTTGAGAATACTTTTGAGACTTTGTAAAATCTCACTTCTTCCTTCCAACTTTTCTCCGTTAACCTCCTTTTGCACGACCCCCTCTACATGGTTCACCACAATTTCTTCCACATTACGGATCCTCGAAACAATCCCCAACGTCAAAACAGGTATCTCAGTAGCATGAGCTTCTTCTTCCTCGGGACCTTCCACAAAATAATGGGCATAAACCTCTCCACTTGGCTTTTTCTGAATGTCCTCTGCATCCTCAAACGGAAGACCTTTTCCCTCGTATCTTCTCCAGCGAAATTCTTTAATAGCCTTGTGATAACAGTCGCGTGACTCGTATTGCGACCCTCTCAGACTGCCTACTCTGTTTGGCTTTGGGAACTTTATCATCAAGTGATGTATCGAGGTTATCACCCTGAATGCCCGCAACCAAGGTCTGCCTACCAGCACGTTATGCACGGAGTCTTGATCTAGCATCTTGAAATCTATCATTTGGGTGACGGACAGAGCTCCTTCCCCAAGCGTGACAGGAATCCTAACAGAACCCATGACTCTTACTGCCTCACCAGTAAAACCGTAGACGTGTGCATCTTCAAAGTTCATGTCACTGTCCGGGAATCCCAATTTTCCGTACGTGCTGTAATACAAGATGTTCGTTAAACTTCCGTTGTCCAAGAAGACTCGATGCACGTTCATTGCCCCAATGAGTATAGTTATCACCAGCACATCGTTATGGGAATGATGTGCCCATCTAGACTCTCTTTCACTGAACGTAATGTCAGTTGATTCCCCTTTGAATATTTTCGGAGGCCTATCTTCCAAGCTATGAATGTTGGTGAGTGGTGGGTGTCGTGCTTCTCTCGCATTTCTTTCCAACGCCCGATTACTATCTCCAACAAACGGGTGTCCCCCAAAAATTGCCCGGATACTACCAGCTCTTTGGAACTTAACTTTCGCTGTCTTTTCAACATCCTCCGCCAGTGGGGGCTGCCTTTCATCTTTCCCCCTGTCATCGCTTCCTCTGCGTCATTTCACCTTATCAATCCACTCACCCAGATATCCAGCTTTGATCAATTCTTCAATTTCATCTTTTAGGTCACTCATGGGTGTCGTGGCCAATAGACTCATGGTAGTCACAATATTTTTTCTTGTCTCTACTTTTCCATGAGGTCAGACGGTATGGTTTCTTGAAAATTCATATATCCTTATTCACCTCGAAGATATGATCAATGGATGCTGCTAGTGGGGTATAATTGCTTACCCTCTTTTCATAATTTGACGGCGGACTCCATTCTCTCTGCGTGTTCACGGTGTTCACCCTGTTAGGGCTTCGGGCATTCCTTCAGTAATCTGGACTTGCAGATCTATCTCTTCTCTTAGCTCGCCCCTTGGAGTTATGAGTATTATCATTCTTCTTTGTTTTGGCGAGTGATTGTTCGATTGCTTTGAAGAACTCCGCCTGCGCAAATACATCAGCTAATGACACAGGGTCCTTTTCTTGCAAGTGCTTCCAGAAATCTGTTCCCATGCGTAGACCAGCTATAAGGAGTATTTTCAGTGTCTCATCAGTCGCGCCCTCACCAAGGTAGACTCTGCATTGAATATTTTAAAGTATGAGGTCAAGCTTTCCCCTTCTTTCCATTTCACATTGGCCGGTGGTGTATACTTTACTGCAGCCTGGAATTGAGTTAGAAATAAAGTTTTCATATATTCTCAAGATGTAATCACCCTTGGACCAAGTGTTTGGAACCACTGTTGAGCGCCTTCTCTGAAGGTAGCCGCCAGGAGACGGCATCGTGCCAAGTCAGGCACCTGATACACATCCATCTCAATATTGAAATGCCCCAGGAACTCTACGGGGTCGGAGTTCCCATGAAAATGTAAGTCATTAGTTGTGTTCATGTATCCTGCAGGCAGCTGCGCTTCCCCCACAATAGCAGCAAAAGAGGAAGGAGCTTGCGCAGTCGCTGTTACCCTACCTCCTTCAAGATGGTTGAGCAACCTTTTAAGATCATTCACATTAAATTTCCTACTCCATGAATGGTTTAAATGTTGAGTTGTTGAGGTTGCCCCGTAACGTGTTGTTGTTCCCCTTGGTTACCCCCCGGGTGTACCGGTGGATCTGACCGCCCCTCGCCCTGAGGCTGCGCCTGTGGTATGTTTCCATCTTGATTTTGAACATTCCCTCGTGCACGAGGTTCCTCCTGGCCTTGCCTCGGTATCTCTTTATTATTTTACAATCTTTCTTAAATTTGCATGCCGTCCCGGTCATGAGGACGCGTCCTGGACCCATTGCATGTAGCATTGTGGGAAGCTACAGGTGCAACGACAGGAGCTTCTTCAGTGGAGGGCGCACCATCTCTCCTTCCATTGTAGGATGTCCTTCCATTTTGGTATCCCATCCTTCCTCATCCATTCCTTTGATAGCCTCGGCCATAATTCCCAAACCTTCCTCGCGGAGGGGCACGCTCGTGCTCGCGCTGCCGCACCCTATCATCTCTTTGGTATGTAGGGGGCACACGCGTTGTATCAAGGGGCCTCGCTTCTCCAGTGTTTCCTTCCTTTTGCCATTCTACCAGTAGCATTCCCAAATCGTCGTCTTCCAACCTTATGTCAAGCCTTCTCTTTAAGGTTAAAAAATCCCCTCTTTCCTCATCTTGATTCTGAATGTTTTTTGCATGACGACGCTCATCCATCGTACGCCCAGACCTATGTGGGTGTGGCACAACCTGGTTGCCAAGACGAGGCCTCTCCCTACCGTCAGTGTCCTCATCGACAAGCTTCACAATAGGTTCTACATCATCAGAATATTCCAAGCGCCGCGGAGTGATTCACGGGTTTTCTCCGCTGGCCTGGGCATCTCATTCAACTACGGATGCCTTCCCCACAGCGTGGCCGCGACGGGGAAAATGACGACCTCTTCTCGTCCTGCGACGCTCCACCATATTCATCCTTGAGTGAAAACTGTTAAGAGTATCCCCCATGCGGTACAACTGCTCCAAGATATCAGTGTTGCTGATGAGAATCGAAGGTGTTCCTCCCATATCTGGAGCTCTCGGTGGATCTGCCATGTTTCTGGGCACGTAGGGTTCATGGCGAGTGTAGCCTCCCTCGCCTTCTCCTTCAGATCTGCTATCACTTCCATCATAAGAACTTTCATCATGATTATAAGACATTTTTTCCTCCCAAGACTATGATCTTAATCAGCCGCCCCTCCTTCTAGCGCCAATTTGTTGACGGAGGAATCTGGTAACAAAAAAGATTAAGGTTTATCACCGGAATTAAGATCTATGACTGTGGTTCTTCGCCAGAAAATCAAGCAGTGTGTGGTGGTTTGTGGTTATTTTATGCTGAGATTGATCAGAGTAAGTGGTGGCTCCCTTATCAGCTCTCAACTTCTTACCCCTCTCAATGTGCCTACGTACTCTTTATATAGGGATCAAGCCTAACGTAGTTCTTGTAGAACAAAAAATCTAATGGGATTATACTTCTTATTCCTAGGCCCGGTAGAAGCCCATCCAGAATCCATCTTCTGCTAGCTTTAGGAATGTCCAACTATGAGGCCCAACCGCGAAGGCCTCAGGCTCGTCCGTAACCGTAGGACTTCACAGATAGTGAATCTCCCTGCGCAAGGATAACACTTCGCTACAGCTATCTCCCTTGATTTATGGGCGCAGGTATAGCCACGGTTCACCCCAAGTGCAGGATGCATCCCTGTCCCCTGAATGAGGATAACCCACCAGATAACAGGACAGGTGATCCCAAGCTCTTGCGTGCAAAGTGCAGGATGACTCCAAAGTTCTCCAACGAGGATACCCATTGAATACAAGAATAGAGCTCCCAAAGCACACGCCAAATTAAACCCCGCATCCCCAATGAGGACACCCGTTGAATACAGGAGGAGGCCTTCAATCATCAGGCATACCCCTAGAGGCCTCCAAGTTTTTCACGGACATCCCCCTCCTTGACCGTCTCAAGGAGGGAATTCTTCAAAGAGTACCTGCAACAAATACGTTAGTAAAGATAGACATCCATTCCTCATTTCCATGCATACTTTTGTCTTGAGGTCACCATTGAGAGTGTATTGACCAAACACAGGACGCGTCCTAAGACCCTGGGCGCGTCCTCACCTTTATAAAGGCTGTATTATTTCCTCAACAACCGCCTCTCACAGCACGCCACAGTGACAGGACGCGTCCTAATCAGGACAGGCGCGTCCTCCAGCTTCCATTGCCAAAAGACCACAATTGCCAGATACTTTCACCATGGTGGACGCGTCCACAGCGCCTGGGCGCATTCTGCCCTAATCATGTACCTTCAAGCTTTCTTATCATAAATCCATCCTTCACAAAACACACCCTCAAAGTTGGGCGCGTCCTGTATGCCTTGACGCGTCCTCACCTTCTACAACGCAATACCGAGTTTGACCGTAATTAGTCTGCGTTTGACCCGCGTCAATCAAATGCCAAATTTTGGGTATAACACAGTGCTCTCCCAATTTCATGGTTAGTAATTTTGGTGACAATGATATAAAAATCTAACATCTACAAAAAAGTAAGTGACATGATAACAGTTAAATAAAACTAAGAATATGAAATTTCCTCACTTTGTGATTTGCATATCAAGGTAATGCCACTTCTAGACTGCTACATTCATCATGCTGGGAATTGTTAGGATCTTGGTTTTAGCATATTCAAAATATTCTTTTTTATTTGTACCAAGAGTTTTTCACAATTTCTTGTGATATACATTATTTGATGCTTATTTCTTCTTCTTTGCACATGACAACACTTTGTTATTCTGATCCATTTCTCTCAATGCAGGTATCATGTGTTCTCTGCCCTGGTTTAGTAGTCTACTATAACTACTACTGTTATGTGAATCCCTTTAAAAACTTATGCAAGAAATATTTAAAGAAGTACCACACAGTTTTGCCATTGATGACATGTACACAATAGTCTGTAAAATGAACACTATATTTGCCTCACATCACATTAATGTTTAATTTTTAGTTAATACAATAGTAAGTATGACATCCAATATAAAATTTTCATTTTAAAATAAATCATAAGGGGGATAGCGCAAACCTATCATATAACTTAAGATTCATAAACTTAATACCTTAGAGCCTGTTATTGACCAAGTTGGAAACTCACTGGAACGGAAATACTATACCAATCTGAATCAACTGCAAAATACAGTAAATCTCAAACCCAATAAACTCTAAAAAATGAATAATAGAACCAATGTATTTACTTATCCTAGAGATCACATAATTGATGCAGTTTGCATATTAAAAACAAAAAAATAGCATGATATTTTGCTTTCTCCTCGGTACTCAAAGAACCTGGAAATTAATTCTACTTACATTAAAAACATTTCCTACTAATTGGGTTAGTTTGGCTTAATTCAAGTATTTATGTACTAAACAACAAATCACTCAAATTTGGAATAATATTTATTTCAAAGTCATTGACTGAAAATCTCCACCATATAGTTTTTGTTCTTTGTTTGTCCTCCAAATTCTTCTGAAACATTAACATCAATTATTTTCAGAATCTTCTTATTACCAGTGACTGAGTTAGCACAATTAAATTTCTAGAGGTTATTAAAATGTAACTCATCCAACGTTATTATAATCTTATAAAGTGAAAAACAAAGTAAATTAGAGAGCTTTCAGAATTTCTTATAACATGAAAAAGAAAGAAAGTAATCTTATCACTTTCAGGATCTTTATAATATATACGTTATATAAACTTATAACGTGAAAAAACACAATTTTATCATCAGAATTTCTGCGCAAACAGTTCAATAAAAAAGTATATCTCTCGTTAAAAAGGTTCAATTCATGAACCGTAAAATTTGTAAGAAACTAAACCCCCATAGCTTTCAAATGGTGTATAAAAGTATGGCTAGAATCTTACCAATCATTAAATTTAATTATGCCAAGGAGAAGTTACCATCATCATAATTTTTCGTGTAACCATAAACTAAAAATGTTACATCTCCTTGTATAAAGGTCCAATTCCTTAACTGTAATTTTTTTAAAAAATAGAACTTACTTAGTTATTAAATGTATATTAAATATCGACTATAAATTTATCAAATATAACAGTTAATTATGTAAATAATGAGTTATCAGCATCAAAATTTTTTGTGTAACCATTCACTAAAAAAGTTATATCTCCTTGTAGAAATGTTCAACTAATGAACCGTAAAATTTGTAATAAACTACACCTCCTTAGCTTTCAAATAGTGTATTAAAATGTACCTAGAACCCATCCCATTATAATAGTTAATTATGCCAAGTAGGAGTTATCAGCATCAGAATTTTTCGTGTAACCATTCACTAAAAGTGTTATATCTTTTTGTAGAAAGGTTCAATTCATGAACGGTAAATTTTGTAAGAAACTACATTTTCTTAGCTATTAAATGGTATATTATAAATCAGGTAGAATTCATACCTATTATAACATTTGATTCTGCCGACTATGTGTGATCAACATCAGAATTTTAAATCTATAACGTTCAATCAAAATGTTACACTTCCAGACAGATTTAAAATGAGAACCATGTATTTGGCTAAACCTGCATTAAAAAACTGATAAGTATTAGTTCTATCAGAAATTATCAAATATAATGCATTCCACAAACATGTGAAAAAAATAAAACTTCACTATAAATATGAATCTAGAACTTACAAATGTTCATATGAGAAATGTGGTGCCTGGAAGAAAAATCAGAAAAATGACTTGACTGGGAGCTAAAATGACAAATGTTCAAATTTTAAATTGCACAAAAAGTAACAAAAAGATACAATAATAACAGTAGAGTGTAAAAAAGAGTAAATCAATTATCTTGCACAAACTCTAAAATACTATGAGTAATCTTTATTGAAGTAGTTAAATACTAATTAGCAAATCCCTCAAATATTAAATAATATTTATTTAAAATGGACTCACTGAAAATCTCCCCCATATAGTTCTTGATTCCTGTTTGTCCTCAATTTCTGGAAAATTAACATCAATTAGTTTCAGATTCTTCTTATATGCAACGACCGAGTTAGCACAATTCATATTCTAGAGGTTATATAATAAATTAGCAAAGATTGTGTTATCATAATAGTTAATTTGGACAAATATTCTGTAATTTTTTGCTCTGTGACATTTTTGACATTCTCTAAACATTAAAACTTAGACATCAAATAATAAATAAAAATGTAATTAAAAAATAGTAAAAACAAATATTGGATGCTAATTAGTAATGGTACATACCTTCCCAAGCTGCGCATCAAGTCCAACAACTTTTTATGCTTAAAGCTGGCATGTACATCACCATATGTCTAAATAAAATTTGCATATTCTCAGTCAATGTACTCTTTTTTATATGACTTATTCCAGAGGACTAAGGTAAATGAACATGATAAGAGAGAAATGTTGTTCGGTCATGTTCAATTTGTCAACTATACTGCAGAATATGTTGATGGTAAGGCAATGGATTGCGTCTGATCATATGAATATAAGAATTGCATGCTTGTGGAAAAAACTGATTTTTCTCGGCATAGGTAAAAGCTCCAATACCACGAACTTCTTGATAAAATTCTTTGCCACTGAATGTCGTTGAATCTTGATAAAAATCGGCCTGGCTGCAGATTATAACTACCTAATATACTGACTATGCGGTTTTGTTATCATTAGATCACGAACAACAGGAGCCCTGCTTATAGACTGATGCAGTTAGGAGATCAAATTAACAAACACATGGAAAATTAGTTAGGAGGTTGTTCAACTTCTATGTTCTTTAAAAAAATTATCACTTTTTATTTTTTAGCAATCAGGCATGCACCAAAAGTTACCACAATAAAATAAACATACAGTACATGTTTACTATTTTTATGCAGGCACATCCTGTTTCCTCATCTTCTACAATAAAGGCTACATGGAGGACACTTTCCAGAGAATAGATTATAGCTAAAAATCATCATTGATGTCATGCTTAATGCTTTGTTGAATAATCATAATTTTAAAGGTATCATAATTTACAATTAAAATAAGTACTTAATTTACAGAATATACGAATAAGATATATATTTAAGAGGAAGGAAAATTACTTGTTTCAGATTAGAAATATATCACATTGAAACTTTCTGATGATGGATTTAAGGCTTTCAAAAAACACCTGTAGCATAATCTATTTTCCTAATAAAAAATTTATAATTAGTAGAACTACACTATATACATTACTCTTTGAGATTATTATCTGGTCGATAATTAACAAATGAGTTCTCAACCTGTAAAAAATTAAGTAATATGATGAAAAATATATCTAAAACCTGAAAAAAAATGGAGCAATAGAGTTTGAATTTGTACCTTGTAATGAAAACATAGTAACATCACTTCGGCTATCTTATAAGTAAGGATCTTATATTAGGGTGGAGTTCAGATTATATGCAAATAAAATCACAAAATTAGAACTACTTTGATGTTTGATATTCTATGCTCCACGCTTCTGTTATATTTGGATTAAGTTCATTCCACATATCTGCATTTGTGAGTACAACAAAGAAAAGTTTTAATTCACCACTAACATTAAAGTATTAGTCACTAAGCAAATGTGTTATATACTTGGCCGAAAGATATTTTAAAATAGAATATATACATATATATATATATAACCTTTGTATCAATATTTTGTTATCACAGTCCCTTGCAAATGAGTATAGATATGCTCTAAAGTCATTTTAAAATAAATAATAATGTTATAACAAAGTAATAGAAGTAAAGCGAGTACGAATTGAAGTGTAATACTTAAAAACAAAATAAAATTGAAGAACAAATTATTTTATATATGAAGAACCCAAATCATACTCAATACACTGGTATGAGTTTAAAAACATACCTTTAAATGTCTATCTATAATTAGAGGACATAAGCACCAAATTTGGTTGGATTTGGGTTTTCTTGCAGGTTTTCTCATCCAAGATGGCCTTAGTTGGAGCAGATGTCTCCTTTGACTCTAAAACAGAAAACTTCAAAATATTTATACCGATCTGAATCAACTGCAAAAATACAGTAAATCTCAAACCCAATAAACTCTGAAAAATGAATGATGGAACCAATGTATTTACTTATCTTGGAGGTCATATATTTGATGCAGTTTGCATATTAAAAACCAAAAAACAGCATGATCTTTTGCTTTCTCCTCGGTACTCGAATAACCTAAAAATTAATTTTACTTACATTAAAAATGGTTCCTACTAATTGGGATAGTTTGGATTAATTCAAGTAGTTATGTACTAAACAATAAATTACTCAAATATTGAATAATATTTATTTCACAGGTACTGACTGAAAATCTCCACCATATAGTTTTTGTTCTTTGTTTGTCCTCCAAATTCTTCTGAAACATTAACATCAATTATTTTCAGAATCTTCTAATTACCAGTGACTAAGTTAGCATAATTAAATTTCTAGAGATTATCAAAATGTAACTCATCCAACGTTATTATAATCTTATAACGTGAAAAAGAAAGTAAATTAGAGAGATTTCAGAATTTCTTATAACGTGAAAAAGAAAGAAAGTAATCTTATGGATCTTCTTAATATATACATTATACAAACTTATAACGTAAAAAACACAATTTTATTATCAGAATTTCTGCGCAAACAGTTCAATAAAAAAGGTATATCTCTCGGTAGAAAGGTTCAATTCATAAACCGTAAAATTTGTAAGAAACTACACCCCAATAGATTTCAAATAGTGTATAAAAGTATAGCTAGAACCTTACCAATTATTACAATTAATTATGCCAAGTAGGAGTTATTATCATCATAATTTTTCGTGTAACCATAAACTAAAAATGTTACATCTCCTTGTATAAATGTTCAATTCCTTAACCGTAAATTTTTTAAGAAATAGAACTTTGTCATTAAATGGTATATTAAATATCGGTTATAAACTTATCAATTATAACAGTTAATTATGTAAAGAATGAGTTATCAGCATCATAATTTTTAGTGTAACCGTTCACTAAAAAGGTTATATGTCCTTGTAAAAATGTTCAACTAATGAACCGTAAAATTTGTAATAAACTACAACTCTTTGGCTTTCAAATAATGTATTAAAATGTACCTAGAACCCAGCCAATTACAACAGTTAATTATGCTAAGTAGGAGTTATCAGCTTTAGAATTTTTCGTGTAACCATTCACTAAAAAAGTTATATCTCTTTGTAGAAAGGTTCAATTCCTGAACCGTAAATTATGTAAAAAATTACACCCCCTAGCTATAAAATGATATATTATAAATTAGGTAGAATCCATACCTATTATAACATTTTATTCTGCCAAGTAGGTGTTATTAGCATCAGAATTTTAAAAATTTATAGCGTTCAATCCAAATATTACACTTCCAGACGGATTTAAAATGAGAACCATATATTTGGCTAAACCTGCATTAACAAACTGATAAGTATTAGTTCTATCAAAAATAATCAGATATGATGCATTTCACAAACACGTGAAAATAAAATAAAATTTCCATATAAATACGAATCCAGAACTTACAAATGTTCATTTGAGAAATGTGGTGTCTTGAAGCAAAATCAGAAAAACGACTTAACTGGAAGCTAAAATGACAAATGTTCAAATTTTAAATTGCACAAAAGTGACAAAAAGATACAATAATTTAACAGTAGAGTGTAAAAAAAGAGTCAATCAATTGTCATGCACAAACTCTAAAATACTATGAGTAATCTTTATTGAAGTAGTTAAATACTAATTAGCAATTCCCTCAAATATTAAATATTATTTATTTAAAAGGGACTCACTGAAAATCTCCACCATATAGTTATTGATTCGTGTTTGTCCTCAATTTCTGGAAAATTAACACAATTAGTTTCGTATTCTTCTTAAATGCAACGACTGAGTTAGCACAATTTATTTTCTAGAGGTTATATAATAAATTAGCAAAGATTGTGTCATCATAATAGTTAACCTGGACATATATAGCTATAGGCACTCACCATGCACCGGATCCTCGGAATGCTCCATAGAACTAATCACCTCTAAGAAGACATGGCCTGCATATACAATCACTCCATTACTATAATATTTTTTAGCCAAAAGGTTTGTTTTGACTTCAGAAACATACTAAAAGTAACATCTATTAAGTGCTAGTGGAGTGCATTAGCAATTGCATATTTTAAAGCTATCCAAGGAGCAAGGCCCAAAGAAGCTTACATTTTTGAATCTTAAGATTAATGGAACGTGAAGAAAAAAATCCTCAATATTACATCAAACAATATCAAATGATAATTTGCATATGAAATGATGGTGATAAACGTACAGAAATTATAGTTTGACACTCTTAAATCAGGACATAACACAGATACAAAAATTTGGTTAGCATACAAATCTTTGTAGTGTGTAGTTATATATAGTGCATAGTTATAAGAGAAGCGAGGACCTGGACAGGAGATGGCATACCAGTATGTTATATTACAAAATTGAGCCCGAGCATAGAAAACCAAGCTTCTGTTGGAAATTTCATCAAAAATATAAACCTCAAAAACCAAATTAATATAATTGTTTAATGTTAGAGAATTTTTACCTGATTTGGTTGAACCCAATTGTAATTTTTTGTTCCAAACACTTCTTCTCCGTGATAATCATACCTGTACAATTGGGAAAACATGAAAAACATAATCAAGTACATACAATTCAAAATAATTATGATAATTTATCAATTACGCATAATTAACGAATCAAAGTGTATACGATTAGAAACAAATACACACACATGTACATATGAATACATACACACTCATCCAAAGTATAAATTCATAAAATATAATAACAAAGAAGAAGATGAGTATAAGATTATGGAGATGATAAAAATTTATCGGTAATATAAATCGATAGAAGATGATGATGTATATAATAGATAATAAATCATCGTTAATACAAATTCGATAGGAGATGATGATGTATATAATTGTTCAGATTCATGGATATGGCCTATAACAAAGAAAGAAGAAGAAGATAATGATTATCAAGGAAAGTAGTAATGATTTTTGAATTTGAATTGTTGTAAGCATGAATTGTGGATCTGTAATTGATTTGGTATAATAACAAATCTATTTTAATAATATGTTTGATCTTTTTAATATTGATAATTGATTTTTTTAATAATTTTAAATACCATTTAAGATGTGGATAGTCCATGGATCTATGCAAATTTGTATAGGAATTAGTAATTTTAGGAATATGGGTCGACCCACTGGTCAAATTTCAAAAATATGGGTCAAAATATTTACAGAAATGCCATTTTTAGTATAAATTTTTGGGTCTTTTCATTAGTGCTCGTTAAGATATAATAGATTCATATTTGATTCGAATAAAATTTTGTACATTAAAATATGTATAATTAAAGGTCAAAATTTAAAAGCAAAATCGTCCGGTGGACCCTATGATCATGTTTATTTGCCAGGATAACTCGTGGGATTGGATAATAGTCCCTTAAAAAAAGTTAATCCCGTATTTGTTTTAACAATTGATTCAACGGACTATAATCTCAGGATAGGTTGGATAACAAAATTGGTTATTATGTGAGATAAAATAATACCTATGCTTAGCAGGTATTGAGAGGATAATTTTTTATTTTGACTTAAATACCCTTAACCATTTCCCTATTTTTTATAAAATCCCCTTGGTCTGCTTCTCCACTTCGCTTGCTTCTCCCCTCTCCCAAATAGCTGGACTTCATATTAACTTCTTTTTGCTGTAGTTGGTTAGTAATCCCATTCATAATCCTTTTCAAAGCAAACGCAAGATTACACTGTCTAGAGGATAATTTATTGTTGGGGTTATTAGTGAGTGGACTATTATCCTAGGAATATAACCGTGGGACTACTATCCTGGAAAACAAATACGGCCTAGGGTTAAATGGTTATAATATTAAAAGGTTGGTCGGTGGCTTTATGTAGGTCCAAAATGATGGCCCATTTCTAGAGAACTATAGATTTATGGGTTGGGTCAAAACCCGCTGCCGCCGCCTCACTACCCACTCAACTTCCTTATATTTTTCAAAAATAAACTCCTTACTTCCCCTTTAACCTCCTTTTTCATTTTAAAAATAAACTCCTTATTTCGTTACACACTAAAATATCTGCACAGCAATATCATTGGATTCGAAAAAAATATTATTATAAAAATGTTATTTTTTAGTTCAGACTGAAATATATATTTCAAATTTTAAAAATTAATTACGAAATATGTATTATCAATCTTAAATACATGATTGTAAAAGATATATCATAGCCCCTAAATAAAATTATGTAATATAATATTAAATACATAAATACGAAACAAAATAAAAAAGATGACCGATTTGATGTGTGATTACAGTATTAACCAAAATGATATAACTTTTGAAAATGATTTTGAGTTGTCTTTCATATTTATTTAAGATAACTATATATTATTGAATATATATATATATATATATATATATCTTATAAACATAATATAAATACACACATATATATATATATAATTTAAGCATTTTTATTTTTGTATACGAGGAAAATTCATAAACGAGGAATTCAAAAAAAGTATAAAATATTATAATGTAGAAGTTATTCTTAATTATACCTTGCCCAAATTGAAATAACAAGCCCACAAGGGTTGACTCGGTTAGTTAAAGTGAGGATAACTATCCACTTGGTCACATGTTCGAATTCCACGGGAAGAGAATTATGTCTCCTGAGCCAAAGTCTGTCGTTTAAATGTGGTTTACCTTGGTTCAAGTGATTTGCAGGCTATTGCGTGAGCCCGTAGGATTTACGCAGGGGTTACCTATGATAAAAATTGAAAATACAATTTTTAATAACAATAACAAGATTATTACTATATCGAGTATTATTATACAGAGCTTCTACTATATGAGAGAAAAAATGCACATCTTATCATCCCCAACACTGTTTTAAGCAGGATAAACCGGACATGTTTGATTTGATTAATTTGATTTAATTTAATATTATGTAAAAAAAAGTAACTATATTTTACAATAACTAAAATTTAAGATTAAATCAATAAGCACTCAAACACATTATATTGTACAGTTTGACGTAAGTATTTAAATCTAAGATTAGGGATGGTAACGAATCATGTTATCGGGTATTTTAGAATTTTAAGTCAAAATATTGTTGGGTGGTATGTAATAAATTACACACAGAGGGAGGGATTAATGTGTTTTTGTGTTTTTATGCTTTTGTTGAACTATTTATGGTTGTGAACAAAGTAAATCAAATCTTGTGGTAAAATGTGTTAATGTAGAAATTAAACATGCAATAATAAAGAACACAGATCTTTCAAAACTCACTTAATTTTATATTAAAATTAAGAATGTTTTACTACAAAATTTTTAGGCTCTTTGTTGATAAAGAGCTTAGCTTCTTTCTTGAGAGTATACAAGGGTTCCTGATCTAAATTTTTGTTTTTTTTAGCAAAGCACCAGTGTTAACTTTATAATTTAGTTAGCTGTTGGTTTACACAGTGTATAATAAGACATGCTATTAACTTTAGTAAACTGTCACTTGTCATTTCCATTTAAGGAAAAGTATATCTTCCATTTCTGGCTTAGCATATCTTTGCATATTGTGTTAACTTTGATCTTCCTTTGTCAGTTAATCTTCACCCTTGATCTTGTATACTCTTCAAATTGCTTTTTGTAGACTTGTCAATCCAGCTGGTTGGATTGTTTGTTGATTGCTAATCTTGGATATCGAACTGGTCTGCAAATTATACTTTGAGATTTTACCTCGAGATCTCCAGTTTGGTCTATAGAGAACTTGACATCTCGATAAGTATTTTGGCTTGTCGAGATCTCTAATACTCCATAGTAAATTTGACTTGTAGAGGTCTTTGAGTTCTCTATAAGAGAATTTGGCTTGTCGAGATCTCTAATCTTCATATCTTCACTTTGACTTATCGATATCTCTGAGTTCTCTAGTGGCTTATTGTCTTGTCGATAACTCAGAGTTCTCTAGTCAAATTTGACTTGTCGATAACTCAGAGTTCTCTAGTGAATTTTAGCTTATCGATATCTATGAAATCTCTAGTGGAATTTTGACTTATCGATAACTCAGAGTTCTCTAATGAATGTAGACTTGTCGATAACTCTAAGTTCTCTAGTGAAGAAATGACTTGTCGATATCTCCATTCTTCATGTCTTCAATTTGGCTTGTCGATATCTCTGAGTTCTCTATTGTCTTTCCTGAGTTCTTTATAAGTCATTCTGGAGTTCTCGAATGACTTCTCTATAACACTAAATCTATGACTTGTAGAGGTCTTGATTTAGAACATTTTTCCCAAAACAGATTTATTCAACTCCAAGCTTCTTCGTAATTTTTTTGAGGCATGATCTTCTTCCAGATAGAATTCTTAGGCTTGATACTGTTTAAAAGAAAAAGACTTCAATCTGCTCTTTGACATTTTTATAGAATTTAATATTACAATACAAAATGCAAACTAAGATTATAATAGAACTTATTTAGGGTTGTCAATTTGACCTAGTCTTGTTAAAGTACAGGCATGTCTTGCACAACAATCTCCCCCAATTTGTGAGAAGATTGCTTAACACAAATTCATGCCTATTAATAAGACTAACCCCCAAGTTTTGATGGAAGTTAAGATTAAAACATACAAATTAACAAAATTACAACTTTTATACATTAGAAGATTTACAGAGTCTAAGTGGTTACAAGCATCAGGTAAAAACTGTTTTTGCTTCTATTTCTTCTCTAAGGATATACCTTAACTGAACAAGAATTTCAAGTTATTCTACAATAGGTGTCCCACTTAGAGCTTCTACTAGTTTGATCTTGGCTTCCTTTGGATAACCACTGTCTAGTAAATCAATTCTAAATCTTGAGAATTGGCCAGCTTTGATGTTAAGAAACTTTCCATCTTTAGAGATTCAGCTCATTCCTTTTGCTTTCAGTTCTTCAGATCTTTTGATATACATTTCAATCTCATCATCATACTTCTTTTTTCTTTCCTCATATTCAGCTTCATTTCTTCTTCTTCTTTCTTCCCTTTCAACCAACCACTCAGCTATAACAGATCTCCATGCTCTTGTACCAGTATCCTTGTCCTTCAACAAACTTATCACTCTTTTAATTTATGTTGGAGAAAGAGTGTCCATCAAATTGCTGCCAAGAAAAGTGAAGGACCCATCTTGAAAGTAGATTCTTACTTCCTTTAGGGTAACAACCCAGACTCTAACTATTTCCTCAACTAGTTGTTGGAAATAATCTTCATCTGAACTGCACCAGTTTAAGGGTAGAAAATCATTCTGCTTGAAATAATTCCAGAGAGCTCTTTCAGTGACTTCTACTTTCTCTGTAGGCTTGACTTTTATAGGTTTCTTCCCAACAGACTTGAAATTGATTTTTAGTGAAGGCTTGTCTAAAGGTAAGGTAATGATTTTTTTGAGACAAGTTTGGTTTGAGGTGATTGGTATTTTAAGAAAGGTGTTTGCAGTTTGTTTTGTACGGAAACTTTGGCTTAGAGGTTAGAGAAGGTTTGATGTTTGGGATAGTTGATTTTGAAGGTTGAGCTAAAGGTTGAGCTAGTTGTGTTTGGATTTTTAGGGTTTTATGTGGTTCTGAGCCATCATGTCTCCTCTTACTCCTTCTCTCACTTGCTCTCTTCTTCTCATCATTTTTCTTATCATCCTCCTTCTTCTTCTCTCCACTCTTGCTTCTAGATGGCTTGGTGGATTGACTTGGATTTGAGCCAGAAGGATTTTTATCATCTTTTTTCTGCTCATCATCATCCAAATTATCCTTTTTGATTTTAGTCTTGGGAAAGTTGGCTTCAGCATCACTCAGGTATCTCCCCAACAACTATATCATCTCTACATCCTCAAAAGTCTTATTCTTCTTTACCTTAAAGGCAGTTTCCAGAGTCATCATTAGCTTCTTGTTGGCCATGACACACTGTTTAGGGATTTGGAAGTGTTTGAAGTGCTTGGTGGTAGGACAAATGTATGATATTCCCTTACTTGACTGAAGGCATGCTTCTGGAAAAGCAGCCATTTGATCATTTTTCAATTGAGCTAGCAGTTGGGTGTCTTCATGGATCACAACTCTAACTTTGTTTATCAGAATATCCAACTCAGATGCCCTCCTTGAGATAAGATAATTGATGGACACCTACATACACCTATATATCCCAGAATCATTTATATTGACCATTGTCCTATTCTCCTGAAAGTTGTCTTTAGTTACCAAAATCACCCTTAATGAATTTATTGTCCTGTCTAAGGCCTTTTTGTAGGTGAAGTGATTATTATTAAGAGAAGCCCTTAGAGCCTTGAGCAATTCATCAAATTTTCTGCTAAGACTTGGTCCTTCAGCATCCCTAATGAACCTCTCCATACGAATATCTACTTCTTGACTTAAGTCTTATTCAGCACCTTGGACATGTTGAGTAGATGATCTTGATTTTGCTAGCCTTGCCTCTATCTCCCCCTTAGTCTTGTTGGTAGGCATGAGAAGGGGAGTAATAATTTTTGGCCTAATATGTTCAGGAAGTGATGGAAGAGGGATGTTGAGCTTTCCCATGATGGCTCCCAAAGAAACTGAGTTTTACATTTGGAGATGCTTGTGAGAGTCCACCAGGGTCTTGATGTCTGTTTATTGACTCTTGACTAAAGAAGTCAAGGCCTGAACCTGAGCATTGAGAGATGCATTGGATGTTTCCAGAGAAGCTACTTGAGTTTTGAGGTCTTGAATGTCTTGTGAAGAGGAGCTTACAGTAGAGATAGGAGTAGATTGTCCAAAAGTAGCTTGTACAACTTTATGAATTTCATTCATGACTAGAGGTGAAGGAGTGTATCTTGCAGTGTGCATTTGATCCAACTTCAACCTTATGTTATTGGACTTAGCAATGTGATCTTGAACAACTTTGTGTAAGGCTACAAAGGATTCTCTTAGCTGATTTACACTTTTATCAATCCCACTGAGATCATATCTTGACATTTGTTCTGAGAAGATTTTGAATTTGTTTTTTTTATCTCAGTTTGAGAGGGGATGATTTGGTCCATCTTTTCCCTGACCATCTTCATGACTTTGTCTTGATTTACATTCAATGTTATTTGTAGAGCTTTTCCAAAGTTGTGAAAAGCCTTGATTTGAGCCTTTTTAGACCTTATTGATGGCATCATATACCTCTTGTGGAGTGAGGGATCTGGCATTGCTTCCCAAAATTGTAATATATTCCTCCCTGAATTTTGCTAACACGGTATCCATCTCAATTATGAATTCTTTGTCCAACCAAGCATCACAGTTAGCATCCTGACCAGCTTCATCAACAATCTTTGTTTGATTATCTTCCACATCATCCTGGTAGGAGAGCATGATAGCTTGGTAGTCTTGATTGGATATGTTGGATGTGAGTAGTTGTTGTGAGATTTGAGCCAGACCTCCAAGTTGATCAACTCTAAGATCTTCAATTGTAGAGGGTTGATTTACAGTGTCTTGGAGCCATTGGGAGATGAGGTGTGAGTCAGAGGTAGAGGGTTGTGAATCAGGATCACCCGTGACTGAAGTCACAGTTTTACTCACAGATTACTCTGTGGTTTTGACAAGTTATTGTTCCTCACCTAAAGTGGGAACTCTAATTGAATTGGAGGGGATTTGACTGGGTTACTGTCATGTGCATCAGTCTCAAACCCTTGTGCTTATTGTAAAGCACTGTCACTTGAATGTGATAAACTTGCCTCCCCCATAGCAGGATCATTGACAATTGTACTCCTAGCATCAACTGTTTATGCAATTTCTGCTAGGGTTGTGAGGGTAGTTGTTCCTACATGAGGAACCTCCAATTAAATTAGAGAGGATTTAGATAGCTCCCTCTCAGGAGTACTACCCTTAAACCTTTCAGTCTGTGAAGACTGATTTGCACATGAAGGTGCATTTAGTATCTCCATGGGGTCTTTAGTAAAAACTGATGAATCCCCCATATTTTTGATGATGTCATCAAGGTCTACCCCAGCTAGTAGCCTCTCACCATCTGATTGAAGTGTCTGGGTGGTGATCAAGGTTTCTTGAACCAAATCACTTGATTTAGCTTGCACTTGAGAATTGGATTCAAGTGTTGTTGGTAGAGAAGAAATTTGAGATATTAGAGATTGTTGCTCAGATGTGAGTATTGGCAGCTCCCCCTGAATGGATGAGGGAGCTTCAAAAGATATGCCCTCACTGTGTTTTCCATCCTTATTCCTTCTACCATACACTTGAATTGCTTCAGGTGCAGGTTGTACAGACTCTGTACAAGGTGCATTGGGGTGAATGTTCTTTTCAATAGACACACCCTGTTGAGAGGATGTGTCTAGAGTCTGTTTAGTCCCCATTTTTATAACTGCATCATGTTGGGAGGATACAGAGGTGGCTTGAGTGGTCAGCTCAGATTTCTTACTCTTCTTTGATCTCTTGACCAAGGGTGACTCAGCTTCAGTTTGATCCTCACCACTCTCAGTTATAACTGATAAGGTTACCTCCTTTCTCTTTCTTTTACTCACCTCATCCTTTTGAGAAGATGAGGTGGTTGGTTTCCTAGCTACTAAGGGTTTTGAAGAAATGGTTTCAGCTTGGGAAGATCCCTGTGGGTGTTCCTGTGTTCGTACTTCCACAGGTTCGGGAATCATATTTGTGCTAGATTGTACATTTGATCTCATGTCAGGCATTGGGTAAGGGTAAGTCCTAAACCTCTCCAACATGAATGAAGTGAGTTTCAGACTTACATTTACCTTGTTCTTTGTAGTAAGTGAACCAAATATTATTTTGGACACTTGCTTATAATTGTCTATTTTTGTGCTATCTATACCATTTAATAAATGTATGTCTGCTACTAAATGATTTAAAGTGGACATAATAAATCTAGAAAAGAAAATTTCCTTACCTCTAGCAGATAGGGGCATTGTTAACCTGGTTGCAAGTTCTTCCAGGATCAATAGACCAACATTCAAGTGTTTGTTGTGGGCTGTTGAGTACACCAGCTTCTGCACCACACTTAAAATGTTGTCATACCCTGTCTTCCTGTAAGTGAAGGCCCTCACCACAGAATCAAAGACAAAGGACCACTCCTTCCTTAAATTGGTCATGTTCAAGCTGGACAAGTTGATTCTTCCACCATAATTGACGAAATCCAGAAACTCTGTCAGTTCATCAGGAGTTGGCACCTTCACCAGATTTGCAGTTGGCAGCCCCAAAGCTCTATTCACATCTTGTTCATTAAATCCTATTTGTTGGCCTCCAACTTTGCAGGTGACCACCATAGAGAGAGAGTTATCATTCATATCAGTCCTCACTACTGTTTTTGTCCAAAATTTATGTAGAACATCCAGATACAGAACAGGGTTAGCAGTTAAAGCTCCTGCAAGGTAAGATTCAGACAAAAGTTTCACAAACCCCTTGAAACTGTCAAGAGCTTGGTTGGCATCAGTAAAAGCGAGGTAATTTATTCCTTTCTCTAGAATGGTAGCTCTTGCAACATTGAGTGCCATTGTTGATTGATGAGAGTGAATGAGTAAGAATTTTTTTAAGAAAGGAGTGAAAACGAGAGAGAAATCGGTTTTTGATTGAAAGGCTAGGTCACTTGAGATCTCGAGAGTTGTAAGTATGTATATGTATCGAGATGTCTGGGTATTTATAGTAAAAGCAAATGACTTGCCGAGAACTCAAAGATAGACGTTTGGAATTAGTCTATCGATAAGTCATTTTAAGAAATGAAAAACATATTGAGAAGTCATTTTAAATTACTCTTATAGAGAACTAAAAGTTGACTTATCGGGATGTCAAATAAATACCCAGTTTGTCCAAAAATGGACTGAATTGATTCCAACTTTTATTTGAATAAATTCAAAATAAAATTAGAATAAATTTCCTAAAAGTATTTTACCAAAATAATTAATTAAATTAAATAATTTCAGTTTTGTGTTATTGATAAGTATAAAAATTATACTTGTAGAGAACTCTGTGAATTAACACTACTAGAGAACTCTACAAGGACTTATCGATAAGTCATAATAAAGCTTATCGAGAAGTCACTCGAGAAGTCATAAAATGACTTGTCAATAAGTTAGTTAGACTTATCGAGAACTCAGTTTTCTATATACTTTTGATCAATTTTAAGTTTGCCTTGTGTTAATTTTTACATATTAATGATATAGATTAACAACTAAGTAGTTTACTTAGAATTTGAAAAATTCCAAGTTAAAATTTTTGATTTGAAAAATAAATATGCAGAGATTTCTGAAATTTTAATAATTCATATTTCAGTTTATTTCCAATTAAATCAAATTAATTTTGATTTACTAGAAATTAAACTGCTGCAAAATATTAGCCGAGTTCTTACCTTAGGATGAAGAATTAAGCATTCCAATTTCACCTACAAGTCTAGTGAAAGTTGTTTCATCCAAAGATTTAGTAAAAATATCAGCTAATTGTTTTTTTTGGAACATAAATGAGCTCAATGGTACCATTTGTAGCATGTTCTCTAATAAAATGGTACCTTACATCAATGTGCTTTGTTCTAGAATGATTAACTGGATTAGCCACTATTGATATAGCACTAGTATTGTCCCACATGATAGGAATTTTGTGTAGCACTAGGCCATAATCCATTAGCTGATTTCTAATCCAAAGCACTTGAGCGCAACAACTTCCTGCAGCTATATATTCAGCCTCTACTGTAGAAGTTGATACAAATTGTTGTTTCTTGCTATACCAGGATACAAGTCTTTGACCAAAAAATTGACAGCTTCCACTAGTACTTTTTATGTCCACCCTGCATCCAGCAAAATCTGCATCTGTGTAGCCAACAGCTTCAAAACCAGTTCCCTTAGGATATCATAATCCCAAGTTTGGAGTCCTCTTCAAATATCTGACAATCCTCTTTACAGCCATCAAATGTGATTCTTTTGGACTGGCTTGAAATCTTGCACATAGTCATGTTGCAAACATGATGTCTGGTCTATTTACAATTAAGTAAAGCAATGATCCAATCATTCCTCTATAGCTTAAAATATCTACACTCTTGCCTTTTCTATCTTCATCCAACTTTATTGTTGTAGACATAGGTGTAGAAGCAGGTGAACAATCAACCATACCAAACTTTTTCAATAAGTCCTTGACATACTTAGTTTGGCTGATAAATATTCCATCACTTCTTTGATTGACTTGTAGTCCAAGAAAGTAACTTAATTCCCCCATCATACTCATTTCATATTCACTCTGCATAAGCTTAGAAAATCTTTGGCAAAGTTTTTCATTAGTAGAACCAAAGATGATATCATCCACATAGATCTAAACTAGGATCATATCTTCACCATGTTTCTTGTAGAAGAGAGTTTTATCTATAGTACCTCTAGTAAAACCATGTTTTAATAGGAATTCTGACAATGTATCATACCAAGCTCTAGGTGCCTGCTTTAGTCCATATAGAGCCTTGAGTAACTTGTACACAAAATTTGGAAATTCTGGATCTTCAAAGCCAGGTAGCTGTTGCACATAAACTTCTTCTTCTAACTCACCATTTAGGAAGGCACTCTTGACATCCATTTGATACACTTTAGAATTTGAATGTGCAGCAAATGCTAGAAAAATATTTATTGCTTCAAGTCTTATAACTGGAGCAAAAGTTTCATCATAATCAATTCCGTCTTCTTGTGAGTAACCTTTTCCAACCAACCTTGCTTTATTTCTGGTAACTATACCATTTTCATCCATCTTATTCCTGAACACCCATTTTGTTCCAATAATGCTCCTATTCTTTGGTGCGGGAACTAACTCCCAAACATTATTTCTTTCAAACTGATTAAGCTCCTCTTCCGGTGTAGATATCCAATCAGGATACATTAGAGCTTCTTCAGTTTTCTTGGGTTCTATTTGAGACAGAAAGCATGCATATAGGCACTCATTAGCAGTTGCACTTCTAGTCCTCACACCAGCAGTAGGATCACCAATAATTTCTTCTCTAGTGTGACTCCTATCCCACTTCCTTGTATGAGTTTGTTGACTTGTGCCTTCATCATTTTCTTCATTATTGGTATGATTGCTAGATCCTTCTTCTCTTTCTCCCATTGAGTTTGTGCTATCAAATTCAGGTGTTTGAGATGAGCTTCCATTCCCATGATTTTCCTATTCAGTAATTTCTTCATTCAATATTTGTTGTGCATTGACTTCATCTTCACCATCAGAATCACTATTAATATTGAGGTTTTCAAATGCAAGGGCTTCAGCTTCATTATCATCAAGGCATTCCAAGCCTGGACACATGTCATCATCAAAAGTCACATATGTGTTTTCCATAATCTTCTTTTGATCAATCACATAAACCTTGTAGGTTGTTCTCTCCAATGAATATCCCAAAAAAAATTGCTTCAAAAATTGTTGAGTCAAATTTTCCCACATATTCAGAGTTGTATTTCAAAATGTAACACTTGCTTCCAAACACATGAAGATGCTTTACAGTAGGCTTTCTCTTAGACATGATTGAGTAAGGTGATTTGCCATGAGCCTTGTTAATGAGATATATGTTTTGAGTGTAGCATGCAGTGTTAACAGCCTCTTTCCAGAAACTTATTTGCAACTTGGCATCTTGCAGCATTTTTTAAGCAGCTTTAACTAATGTTCTGTTCTTCCTTTCAACTACTCCATTTTGTTGAGGTGTTCTAGATGTGAGAATTCTTAAAAAATGCCTTTGTTTTTGCAGAATTCACTTAATGTTCCATTCCTGAATTCTGTTCCATTATCACTTCTCAATCTTTTTACACAATTATGATCTGTAGCCTGTTTTTCTATCTTCTTTATGTGCTCAATTATGATGTGTGGAGTTTCATCTTTAGAGTGCATGAACTCTACCCAAGTGTATCTTGAGAAATCATCCACCATCACAAGTGCATATTTGTTTCTTGAAATAGATAAGACATTTACTGGTCCAAACATGTCCATGTGAATAAGTTGCAATGGTGCACTTATAGAATTCACAGTTTTTGACTTGTGACTTGATCTTTTCATTTTTCCTTTCTAACAAGCTTCACAAAATTCAACTTGAGCAAACTCCAGTTTAGGCATGTCTCTTACTAACTCCTTTTTGACCAACGTGTTAATTGCCTTGAAATTCAAGTGAGACAACTTCTTATGCCATAGCTTGCTTTGTTCTTCTGATGCCTTGGCGTAGAAGCAACAAATTCCATCCTTATTTGTTGAGTCCAAGTCTGCAACAAACAAGCTTCCTTTCCTTGCTCCTTTCAGAGCAACTTCACCGGTTTTCTTGCTGATAAAAGTGCATTTTTCTTTGTTGAATAAAACTTCAAAACTTTTGTCTGCAAATTGGCTAACACTGAGAAGATTCACTTCAAGACCAGCTACCAGTGCTACATCATCAATGACAAAATTTTCAGAAACAATCTTGCCATATCCCATTGTGAATCATTTACTGTTGTCTCCAAAGGTCACCAAGGGGCCAGCCTTCTCCTCAAACTGTGATAGCAGGGCCTTATCACCTGTCATATGTCTGGAACACCCACTGTCAATGATCCATATGACCTTCTTCACTTTGCCCTGCACACAATGAGTTTTAAGTGTGTTTAGCAACCCAAGCAGTGTTAGGTACTTTCTTCTTGTTAACTGATTTAGCAGAAGTAGAATGAGTTGTTTCAGATAAAATAGAATTCAATGACTATTATGCATTTTTCCTATCTGTTGTGGATCCAATTTTTGTTTCCTTGAGGTCTACTCTCAGTTTGTGACAACTTTCCATCACTTTCAAGTTGCAAGGGATGCAGTCAAACTTGTCACAGAATGAGTAGGGATCATTTGCATCTAATTCATTAAAATATGGCTTTGTGAATCATCTAATTCACCTGTGTAAAAAGGTTGTTAGCAAGCCAGCTGAAGGAGTTTGCAACATAAGCAAAATTATTGCTTTTGTTTATCCCAATTTTTCCATTTCTATTTTTCTTCTTCTTTCTTGCATCTTCGGTCTTGGTCTCTTTGACAGGTGTCTTGGAACTTTGATTATCCAGGAGCTTCTCTTCAGTTTTGAAGGATTGAGTTGCTTTTGCATCTTTATTCTCATTATCTTCATCATCAATTTCTTACTTGGTAATCAACTCTTCTTCACTGAAGTTAACTTCACATGCCTTGAACATAGGTGAGACAACCTTCACTACTAGAAAAATGCCCTTAGACATCGGTTATAAACCGATGTCTTATTTTTAAAACCGATGTCTTCGCATGTGTAGAGAAAGGTAGGGGTCTTTAACATCGGTTTTTAGCCAATGTTAAAGATGTATACAGATATCGGTTTTTTTAGCAAACTGATGTATAATTATCCCTTTTCTTGAATAAAATGTTAAAACTAGATTGTCAAAAATGGTATTTATGAGGTTAAATTGCACTTTAAATGTATAACAGGGAAGCACTTTTAATTGATAGACATCAGATTCTTAAACAAATCGATGTCTTAGTCCGTATTTTACATCGGTTCATTTGCTAAATCGATGTTAGACATGTATTATAACATCAGTTTTGTTTGAGGAAGCGATGTGAAACTTCTACTTTAACATCGGTTTTATTTCGTTTTACTTTTATATACTTGCACAAAGCGATGTGTTTTAACATTGTAGACATCGTTTTCTTTCCAATAATTTGATTTGTTTTGTTGGTTTAGATATCGTTTTTAGTTTGAGTAGGTGATGTGTTTTTAGTTGATTCACATCAGTTTTATAACAAGAACCGATATTTGAGTTCTTATTTTTTAAAAAATAAGCCTGTGCATTTGTGCATAAACCCAGAAAAAGCAAAAAAAAATACCAAATGAACATCCAACAAACAACCAAATTCTATACTAAATTAACTTGCATGTCTACAACCAAAATCCAACCGCATTCTCCGATAACCAACATCTAACTTTCTGACGTCCAACAAACAACCAACATCCATATTTACAACCAAAAACCAATCCACCCATCCATATTCATCTCCATATTCCAACTAAAATTTATACAACTTAATATACGTCTAAAATTTACCAACATAAGAGACCACTAAAGTTTGCAAAAGTATATGGTTTCCTTACTAGTTTGCAAAAATCAAGTCATTAAAAATTTCACATCAACTCCTGGATATATTATGCAGCCTCCATTCGCACCTCATCAAGCTCGTCCGTCGTATAAAATAAACAAGTCTTGGTCGCCCACTAATTTTTAATTAACGTGACAAGGAATTAGCACATGAATTATGTAGAACTCTTTATTTTAATAGTTAACACGTGAATTAGCTATACCTTGGTTCTAAATGTCATTTCTCTGTCTGAAATGATTTTTTTCATATAGCGCAGGACGACGTAGCTGCATTCATGACCACCAGGCTGTTTGGGCAATCCCTTTACAAAACAACAAAAACCACTTTCTTGTTAGGTAAGTGCTTTATAACCCAGATGTTATAATGCATGCATCTGATATAGTTCTCATGCCTGAAAAAACAAATACCTTTGAAGTTTTGAGAGAGGGAGGGGGGAGACTTTTCTGCATTACCAAATGGCATTGCAGAACCTAATCAGATCTACATATAGTTACTCATCTAATAAAAGAGAACTAGGTTCTCTAAAAAAATACTGGAGAAAATAAGAAGGAAAGGCTAGGTCTAACCAAACTATGCCACCAACTAACTTCAGAAAAATTGAGAATTCATTATCTTGTTTGCATAAGTTTTGAGATAGCTTAGTTGCTGAGCTTATAATTCCAAGATGAATTCTTAGTTGCACTCTTTTCAGGAAGACAGATTTGTGATGGAGGGTTAGACCTGATCTAGTTTTTAACCATGAGGAAAATGGACCATTTTCTGATCATCTGAGAAATTAATACTATGATTCATCCGGTAAAATTATAAATAGTTATTGAATCAAAAATTGTGTACCATTTCAATAAGAAACTCCTGTTTAGAAGGTAACCGACTGTCTCTGTTGCGTCTTCCACAAACAATTTCCAAAAGCAAAATACCAAGACTATAAACATCCGCCTTTCTGGTCAGCCGGCCTCATGTTGCATACTCCGGGGTAAATAGCCTCTACAGCACATATGACATTGTTAACCTCTTTATATTTAGTAGTATAGTAAAGGAAGGGGGTGTCGATCCTGTTATTTATGGAACAATATGTACAACGAAAATAGATTTGGGAAACTAACTTAAAATTAATTGCGACTCACACGCTCCAGATAGTGTTATGCATATCTAAGTGACAAGCCTGCATGTGTATAATAATAACATCCAACAATTTGTTTATTGTAGTCTTCTTTTTATCACATTCTTCCTTCTTCCTTTCAAACTTATCCTATAAGAAGGCACAATGATGCTTATACAGTGAGAAAGGGTATCAACTTAAGAGCCAATACAGTGAGAAAGGGTATCAACTTAAGACGATAGTAGTGTTTATGCAGGAGCTCCACCTTAAGAAATTGATACAAAATAACTAAACTAATCTTGTAAGGATCAAAATTAAACCCCTATAGTGGACCTAGTTTTCTAGACACTAATCGTCACTCAGGCATGTCAAACTAAACAAATTCTCTAAAGCATCAGTTCTACGAATAGCTCATTTTGAAAACAATAAGGGGTCTTTAATATTCACCAAAAGCGAGACAATAAGTCAATAAAAATTCTATTCATCAGCTAGACTACAAAGTGGAATTCATAAACTTACAAAGTCCCGACAACTTGAGTGGTAATATGCGATAGATGGGTTGGAAGAAGCTTTGCAATACCAAAATCAGATATGTACTCCTTCCACACGACATCCATAAATCTCAACAAGATTTTCATGCTCTATATGTGAAATATTAAACACCTCTGTCAAAAAATCCCTCACCCCCTGTCTTGACTCTGCAGATAGTACCTTTATAGCTATTAATGTGCCATCTTTTAGCTTCCCCTGACAAGTTATACATAAAACAAAATATATACGGTTACAATGTATAGTTTTAGAATATATATATTACATATATACATGATCTATGTAATGCGTGTATACCTTGTACACAAAACCAAACCCTCTTTCCCCAATCTTGTTAGCTGCATTGAAGTAAGAAGTGGCAATTTGAAGCTCCTTGTAGGGATATAGTTTGATGTTCTGAATTCTTGAATCCTCTGTATTTATAAAGTGATTTTCCACAGAAGTCAGCCAAAAGTTGCAAATGTATAGTGCTTACATTGGTAAACAAAAGAAAAATGTTGCTATCAATCATGAGATGTGAACAGAGTCTATATGACATGGTAGAATCAATTTTCTTCTCTACTAGTTCCTAAACATTTTCAAAAAAACATTCACAAAATTTGGTAGCTCACTAGCTCTGAGAAACATAATAATACTACAGGGACAGAAAGCCATGTACCTTCCTCAACATCGATTGGTTGCTCCAAACGGCAAGATACTTTTTTCCCAAAACAGGTATTAAAGCAAGGCATTACACCAGTAATCTAATAATCTGTCTTACAATCAATCTCATTAATACCCTGTAACACCAAGTAAACTATTAGAAAAATATGTCATCAAGTGATTTTACTTATACTTCTTGTAACATTTAAAATAAAACTATTAAACGTTCATATCCTCGTTATAACTTGTGCCTTCTTGTATTAGGAAAAATAAGAATACACATCATAGCTCGAATAGTATAAGAGTGATGGTAATGGTAAAACTAATATTAGCAAGGAAAAAATAGTTGTGTAGTAAAATAATAAGGCAACTGGCACATTGACCTTAATGATTCTTAGATTATGAATGCCTAATATAAGTTTCTCCGGACAAAGAAAAAAATTTCCTTTAGGCATGTAGAATATTAATTATTATACAGTATCACAGGATCACATTAACATAAAGCAGAAAGTGGTTGTGCAAACAACATAAGAATGAAGAATATTTCAAGATGGAAATGAATGTGTTGCACTCCTTTACGAGGATAAATCGAGAATGCTGAAGGGGTGGAGTCTTCTCTTCTAAGAAATCATTACAAAGGTGCATCCAATTGAGTTAAAGAACGTGCTAAATCGAAAATTACATACCATCTGAAGAAGAAACTTTTCCGCAGCAGGTAAACAATTGTTTCTATTGCGTCTTCCACAAACAATTTCCATAAGCAGAACACCAAGACTAGAAACATCTGCCTTCCTGGTAAGTTGTCCTCGTATTGCAAATTTTGGGGTGAGATAGCCTCTAAATTGAACAAATTTAGTGGTATTTAAACTAAACAGGATCCATACACATGCATCTATTAAAATTAAACAAGAACAAGGAGGAACACATGCATCTATTAAAGTAACAAAACATACAAATGCATGTGAAATCTTACCTAATCAAGCAAACTCACTTCAAGATTAACCAAACCCAGCTCCAGAGACCTACAAACTCGAAAAAACATAAAATAAAAAAACAAATTCGATTAAAATCAAAACATAAAATTTGAAATTAAATTCGAAAAAATATACTTTTCACACACTAATCGAGTAGTCCAGACTTCCTTCAAGGCTCTTCGGCACCAATCGACCTCGATTTATGAATTAATCGAGTTTATTAATTCATATAAATTTTAGGGGTTTTAGGTTCAAGAGAGTGAGTGAGAAGAGAGACAGTGAGAGATGAGAGAAGTGAGAGATGAGTGAGAAGAGAGAAGAGAGACAAAACAGTGAGAGAGAAGAGAGAATGAGAGAATGAGAGAGAAGAGAGAATGAGAGAGCTGAGAGAGAGAGAAGGGGGGAAACTGTTTTGGTTAATGGGGGAAGCTGAAAATAAAAAATTTGGTTAAGGAGGAATTTTTTGGTATATTTACGGGGGAAAGAAAGAAGCGGCCATTTTTCATTTTTTTTAAAAATGATTATAGACATCGGTTGCTTTAGAAACTGATGTCTTACAACACCTTTAACATCGTTTTTAAAGCAACCGATGTTAAAACTGCTTTTAACATCGGTGACATTTCTAACCGATGTTAAAGGGGTGATGTCGTAGGCATTATTTCTAGTAGTGCTTTTTCAGCATTGCTGGAATATTTTCATTTTCTGTTGTTTTTTCCTTTGTCACCTATATCTTTCTTCTTGTTGTTCAAGGCATCATAGCCAAGACCAATAGCAATATTTCCACATGGCTTATTTTTCTCATGGTACTGTCCAATTAACTCAGATGCATTCTTGAAGGACTTCAATTTAACTTCATTCTTTTCTAGCTTCTTCCTTAGCACTGCTTCAATTTCACTTGCACACTTGAGCTTGTTCTTTATATATGGATTTTCTTGTCTTACAGTTTTAAGCTCCACCAACAATAATTCAGCTTCTTGTTTCTCACTTTCAAGCTTCTCATTTATCTTTGTCAGTCTGCTTACTTCTTCATTAGCAGCAACCATACTTGTATGTATGTGAAACATTTCTGTGCTCATCTTCTCTACAGTTTCCTTATATTGACTCACATTTAAATTAATGGTAGTGAGAGTTGGTACATGTGATTTTGATGAGGATGACTCTCCTTGCTCCAAGGCCATTAATGCATAATTTCCAACTTCCTCATCTTCATCATTATCAGAATCATCCCAATTTTTTCCCTATGCAATAGATGCTTTGCTTTGCTATTTCTTCAGAAGAGCTTCATATTTTGGTTCCAGTTCAAGAAAAGCTTTGTCTTTCTTTGCTTTCTTGGATAACCTGCATTCTGTAGCAAAATGGCCTATTTCATCACAGTTGAAGCACCTTATCTTTGATAGTCAACAGATCCAGTTTTGTAACCATTTTTGCTATCAGATGCGTACTTCCCTTTTCCTTTCCAGCTGCTGTCTTTGTTGAAAAACTGTCCTTTACCCTTGAAGAATTTTGGCTTATTTACTCTAATGTTAGAAAACTTTCTTGCCATATAGGCCATTGACTGATCAAGCTCATCAAGTTCATCCAAGGTGTAGAACTCATCTTCTTCTAGTTCCAGAATGACATGTTCTTGTGAATCATTTATTCTTTGCTCACTTGTTGAGGAAACTGGAGTTTGAAATCTTGGCTCATCATTAGAGGTATGGATTTCATTGACAATTAGAGCACTTGAACCATCTACAATATGCCCTTGACCAGTTTTTATTGATTTTCTTTAAATCATTTATAATTCATAAGTTTTTAAGATTCCAACAAAAACATCCAGTGTTATTCTGCTTAGATCTCTCCCTTCTATGATTGCTGAGATTTTCTGTTCCAAATGATCAAGGAGTGTGAGCAAAAACTTCAAGTTCACCTCTTCAGCTTCATAATATTTGTCATGGAGCTGCAAGTCATTTATCAGCTTATTGAACCTTTCAAACACATCAGTGATACTTTCTTTTGGCTTGGCCATGAAACCCTCATATTGTGAAATCAGTATCCTTCTTTGATTAGATCTAACTTCCTCAGTTCCCTCATAAAGTATTTCAATCTTTTCCCAGATTTGCTTGGCAGTGTCACAGTTGACATGTTGTTGTACATTACATTATCAAGTGACTCTATCAATATCAGTTGCAAGCCACTATTCAAGGAAACTTTCTTCTTTTCAAGCTCAGTGTACTCAGAAGGGTCTTTTGGAGCATAAAGAGTTGAAATGACCATATCACCATCTGTTGATTCTTTAACTCTAACCATAAGAGTGAAGGGCCCATTTTTTAGAATCTGAATATAGAGTGGATTGACCATCCTGATAAACAGCAACATTTTTTTCCAAAGAGTGTAGTTAGCTTTGTCAAATGTAGGAATTTTGATGCTACTAATTTTCTGTGTATTCATTCTTCCAAGACCTTGATTCTATTTACTTTCAAATTTTGCTCTGATACCACTTGTTAGGTAATGAATTACACACGGGGGGTGAATTTGTTTTTGTGTTTTTATGCTTTTCTTGAACTATTTATGATTATGAACAAAGTAAATGAAATTTTGTAGTGAAATGTGTTAATGCAGAAATTAAACATGTAATAATAAAGAACACGGATCTTTCAAAACTCACTTAATTTTATATTAAAATTAAGAATATTTTGCTACAAAATTTCTAGCCTCTTTGTTGATAAAGAGTTTAGCTTCTTTCTTGAGAGTATACAAGAGTTCCTGATCTAAATTTTTGTTTTTTTGAACAAAGGACCAGTGTTAACTTTATAATTTAGTTAATTGCCGGTTTATGCAGTGTATAATAAGACATGCTATTAACTTTAGTAAACGGTCACTTATCATTTCTATTTTAGGAAAAGTATATCTTCCATTTCTGGCTTAGCATATCTTTGCATACTGTGTTAACTTTGATCTTCCCTTGTCAGTTAATCTTCACCTTTGATCTTGCACACTCTTCAAGTTGCTTTTTGTAGACTTGTCAATCCAACTGGTTGGATTGTTTGTTGATTGTTAATCTTGTATATTGAACTGGTCTGTAAATTGTACTTGAGAACTCCAATTTGGTCTATAGAGAACTTGACATCTCGATAAGTATTTTGGCTTATCGAGATCTCTAATACTTCATAGTAAATTTGACTTGTAGAGGTCTCTGAGTTCTCTATAAGAGAATTTGGCTTGTCGAGATCTCTAGTCTTCATATCTTCACTTTGACTTATCGATATCTCTAAGTTCTCTAGTGGCTTATTGACTTGTCGATAACTCAGAGTTCTCTAGTCAAATTTGACTTGTCGATAACTCAGAGTTCTCTAGTGAATTTTGGCTTATCGATATCTCTAAGTTCTCTAGTGGAATTTTGACTTATCGATAACTCGGAGTTCTCTAGTGAATGTTGACTTGTCGATAACTATGAGTTCTCTAGTGAAGAAATGACTTGTCGATATCTCCAGTCTTCATGTCTTCAATTTGGCTTGCCGATATCTCTGAGTTCTCTATTGGCTTTCATGAGTTCTCTATAAGTCATTCTGTAGTTCTCGAATGACTTCTCTATAACACTAAATCTGTGACTTGTAAAGTTCTTAACTTAGAACATTTTTCCCAAAACAGATTTATTCAACTCCAAACTTCTTCATAATTCTTCCGAGGCATGATCTTCCTGATCTTCTTCCAGATATAATTCTTAGGCTTGATACTGTTTAAAAGAAAAAGACTTCAGTCCGCTCTTTGATATTTTTACAGACTTTAATGTTACAATACAAAATGCAAACTAATATTACAATACAACTTACTTAGGGTTGTCAATTTGACCTAGTCTTGTTAAAGTACAAGCATGTCTTGCACAACATCGGGGTTATCCAAATTTGTCAGGTTTAATATCGGATCAGATATTTTTTTTGTTATCCAAAGTTATGGATAATATAGTCGAATTAATATCATTGATAAATGCAAAAATAACTAATTACATTTATATAATAACTAAAATCTAAGATTAAATTAATAAGCGCTTCAACACGTTATATCGCACGGATTGACGTGATGAGTTAAATATAAGATTAAAAATGACAACGAGTCAGATTCATATCGAGTATTGTATAATTCACATTCAAATATTTTTGAATTATCTAGATTCATCGGGTTTCAGATCGAATAATGTAGTCAAATTCAATATCATTGATACATGTAAACGCCATTAATTACATTTATATAATAACTAAAATTGAAATAAAAAAATTATTAAGTAGTCAAACACATCATATTACAGGGGTTGACATGACGAGTGAAATTTAAGATACATTACTAATATAATATTTGATATTTCAACACATTTTTTTTAAATATGTAAAAAGTATATCTTAAATAAAAAAATTAAGATTAAAAAAAATGAACCATAATCCCCAAAGTAAGGATCGACAATATAAAATACTCAAATAGTAGAATAATAAAATAAAAATATGTAAATTATTTGTCTTAGATTTAAAATATTGTATATAATATATTATGTAAATATTATATATTATTTGTGTATCAGATTTTTATCAGGTTTCGTGTTTGAATTGTGTTTCAGATTTTAGGTCCGTTATTGTTAAATCCAAAATTAAAGTCTAAAATTTCGAATTTGATATATCCAAAATCTATGCTTTTATAGCGGAGGAGAATTATCCTCTTGGTTAGACCCGCAAGGGTTGACTCAGTTGGTTAAAAAGGGGATACTTATCCTCTTTGTCATATATTCGAATCCCACGAGAGGAGAATTTATGATTATGTCTCCTTGGTTAGAGGCTGTCGCTTAATGCGATTTATCTTAGTTCACGTGGTTTGCAGGCTATTGCTTAAGCCCGTAGGGTTTACTCAGTACGCATCCGAAGGATAGCGGCTGCGAGTTATCTATGAGAAAAAAAATCTCTGCTTTTATATGGGGTGCCCGTCGATCCAAATTATTTGTTATCCTTATTAAAGATAAAAGATACGATAATGAAATGATATTTAATTTTCATGTGAATGGATGCGTATGTTTGTAATCATAGAATTTGATTAAAAAAAATGAGAAATCTAATTTTACAAGTAGATTGTATACTTATATGACTCCCCTATGTGTATGTTGACGAGGAATGAAGATAAAATATAAATATATGTTATTAGTTAATTTATTTTTATTTAATCTAAAGATAAATAAAATATTTATCTATATGTTTTGTATATGGGTTATTAATTTATTAATTAAGTTGATGATTTATAATAAAACCCAATTGTTACGTATCCTAGTCCACTAGATTATTTATTAGTATTTATATTCCTATATAAACATTGTAATTCACGCATTATTACTTAATTTTCATATACATTTTCTTTGGAATAATATTTATTAATTATTCTTAAAAATCGTATAATGCATCGCCTGTTTTATATTATCGATCTTGATTAGTAAATCGTTACTTTTCAATTTTTGTCCTGCATCATACATACTTAAGGACATTTTTCACTAATAAAAATACGGTATTAGATTTTTAATTATCAAATTTCGGGTTAAAAGTGAATTTCAGATTTCGAATAAGGTATCGGTCATGTATCGAAATCCAGGTTCAAAATATCAAATTTGACAAATTCAAAATTTTAAATTTCGGATAGAATATTGGTAGGATCAGATTAGTTCGTCATTACGAGTTACTTGTAAGCATTAAGTGATACATCTACGCTATGTTTCTGATTTTTTCATATGAAGAGAGGAAAAGAAAAGTATTAAATCTTGAAAAAAGAAAAAAATATTTAATACGCAATTTGTTTTCCAATTTTTTCTAAGTTTTTGAAAAAGGGAAGCGAAAGTAAATATTGTCTAAATATTCAATATAATTAGTACTCTAATTAATCTCTCCCTCACAATTATGTCACATTTGGAATGAAAATTTTGGAATGAAACTATTCATATTAACAACCTTTTTATTCACTTTTTCTTTCAAAAAATTTGGGAACATGTTAGAGAACTAAAGAGACACACTAATCTTTCACTTTCTCTCCAAATTAAATTCAAGAACACGGTATTAGTGACTCAATCAAAAACTGCCGGATAATTTTGTAATAAATAGATTCATATTTTTATTATTTAACGTATTTACTCACAGACCACATCGCAAATAATGTAACATAACTTAACAATCCTATGGTTAATAATTAAAATATGAAAAATGCAGAGTATGTAAATTGGTTTCCAAAATGGTTCCAAAACACCACCTCACATATTTGATTGATCATTAGACAATTAATAAAAGGGATCCTCGTGTATTTACATTAATAATTATCAATTAAATTAATTCAAAATTATACATTACCAATACCACAATATTTTAAAATTATTTTTTTACCAAATTTTGTTCCCTAGCACTACTCTTAAAATATTTTATCAAAATGTAAGAATATAGTAATGTAATTGAAAGTCGAATTTTATGGGCACACTATAAAAAGTTATATGTTAAATTTTGATTAGTCTTCTTATCATAAATATTAATTCACTGATAAAAATAATTTAAATTTATAAAAATTAATATTTAATATTTGCCCATCAACACACAAACGGATCATTGAAAGTTAATCATAATCCGACAATATCTTTATAATTTTTTTCAAAACACATTTAACCAAAAGTCAGGATGTTGTACAATCATGAAAGAGTTCATTTCCCATAAAAAAAATAAAAAGTGGAGTCATAAAACACGTAGAAATCAGAAATCTACGTCAAAATTCCACAACACTATTGTTGGCCTGAGACTGACCAACATCTTCCCTCCTTTCTCTCCCCCACATTCCATGTATGTATATATAATCTCTACATACACACCTGTTACATGCTTACTTTTCCAGCTATTTTTGAATCCTTCCTCTTTTCTACAGCCCTCCATCTTATTTTGAATCATCACTTTTCAACTAATACTCTGATACCCATCTCTCAAAATTCAATCTTTTTTAGCCCATTTCAATTTTCAACCCCAAACTAGATGACCCACATTCACTTTTCATAAGGCCTTATAAACCCTAGTTCTTGAATCTTTTGTTTATATTTCTTGTATAGTTTGGTTTAGTAATCCAAGAATTTGCTGATTTTGCTTTAAAGTTTTGATCTTTAGTGGATTGGAGTTTTGTTTCTACTTTGATCTTTGATTTGGAGCTCAAATTGAAGCCTTTTGAGTTTTATATATATATGTGTATATGTATAGCTAGATTAGTTGATGTTGGTATTTTTTATATAAGTTTAGGAGATAAGACTTGATTGAGAATCACACTTTTAAGTAGTTAGACATGGTTAGTGGAAGTATATTTCAATATCGAAAGAGTTCGTGGCCACCGGAAGAGTATGTAAGCCGGGCAACTCTCGAGCTGGTGTGTACTTTTGAACTGCTAAGATCATATTTTTTAAGTGTTTATAGTGTTGTTTATCAATGCCTCTATATTCTTTAAGTAATCAAGTATTGTATGTTAGTTGAAATGTAATGTGGTGTATGGCGCAATCTGTGGGATGTTTGTGTTTATTTCTGCATTCTTGGTGTCAATGTGGGGTGCATTTGGTGTGGATAGTTGGTTTTTTAAATAAATTAGAAGCGATTTGTTTAGTTTGATGATACCTTTATTCAAATCAAACTGTGTTCGTTTGTTTTTAATGTATAATTCCCTTGAAAAACTAATGAGGTCGTTGAACTAGCCATCGTTAAAGAAGAAAATATGTTACCGTAGTTAAAATTTTTATAACAAGATGTGTGATATTAGATATTGTATGAAATGGTCTCCATGGTAGTTTTGATGTTATAATGACTGATGTTACTTCTTTATTTTGTTTTGTAACTGAATTTATATATAAAAGTTGGTAAGATGTCCTAATATTTAATTAAATCTGGTATGGTTTTTCGTATTTCTACAAATGCAAAGGATCTATTGCAAAGTTAAATTTGCGTGAAATGTCACCTCATTGTAATTGTAAAGTCTATAACTCTAAGACGGTTGGGGTGGGAGTATTACTATAGCTCGAGAGTTCCATACTTCCATTTTTTGCAAGTTAAGTTTTTTAAAACAATCAAACTGCTAATCTATTAATATTAAAAAAATTGAGCCTCCCCCTCCTATCATTAACTTCCACATGATTATTTTACATAGTATAAAGAAACATGAAATCTGCAACTAGATTATTTTGTAGAAATTTACATAGATTTCTAGCTACTAGGGTCATGCTTGACATAGCAATCAACTGCATTCTCGATGACACTAGCAACCGTTATATAGTTATGTTTCTGTATTAAAAGCCAAAAGAAAGCCCAATCACCTGACATCTTTTTGTTAATGCTCTATGTACTAAGTTTCTTTTACATAATATTGTTGTTTTGGGAATCTGTTTCTTCTTTTATTACTTACTAATATCAGCATATATCTATTTGTTTGGTTAATTTAATTATGTAGCTTTTTAGTTCTAGATGTACTCGTAATGGCCGTTTTTCTGATTCTTTTCTTGTAGCTTGATTCTGATAGCTCTGCTCCACCAAAACATGCATGGAGAAGGAAATTAAACAGCCATGCTAGTATTCTGAAGGAATTTAGTGTTACATTTATGGAGGCAATTAAAATGGTAGTATTCTTTCCAGGAATCTACATATTACTTTATAGGCCTCGTATACACTCTGTATCATAATTTAAATTAAAATATAGCTTGATTATCATCTAATATCTGATGCTTTAATTATATGCTTCAGGCTCGACTTGGTATACGACTGTGGTCATATGTAAGGGAGGAAGCCTCCCAAGGAAGGGTAATTCTCTTAATCCTGTTCCTGTAGTACTATATACTTGTCCAATAATGGAGAAGGAAGAAGAAATGTTCTTTTGATATTCTACATACCTCTGCCATTATCTTCTACAACCTCACCATCTCTCTAATTCAACGATAAGAGTAAGAATATAGAGACCAAGTCTTTCTTTGCCCCTCTGATCAAGATATACCTACCACACAAGTGAAGGAAGATTTATTCTATCTTGGTGAATCTGATATTTAAATTGAAATTAATCATCTTTGATATATGCAGAAAGCACCAATTGATCCTTTTACCCGCGTAAGTTGCAAGCCATCAGCATCCCTGGGGGTTCCCCTGGGAGGAATGGGGTAAGATCTGGGATATTATTTTAAAATATTTTCTACATCATTTTATCTAAGAAGTTTATGCATCGGATAATGTTTCAATATTAACAATGTCACAGAAGTGGTAGCATATCAAGAGGTTTTAGAGGTGAATTCAGAAACTTTCAAATTGTTCCCGGTACCTGTGACACTTCTCCTATCATGGCTAATCAATTCTCTGTAAAGCTCTTCTTTTCGCTTATCATTTAATTATTTATATCCATTAGGCAAACTATTAGATTTTCATGTTTTATATGATCTTTCTTCACGCGAGTAAGTAACTATGATTTAAGCAGACTGATGGAGACTTTTTTCTCTAAATTTGGATATGGATCAAGGCTAAAAGTTAAAGACTAATTGCAGTCCAAAAATTTATTTAATTTAATGCAAATGCTTATGATGTGATATTCCATTGGTCAAATACTTTTTTTTGTTCTTGTAGAAGTTCGTATGTCTTAGAGACATCCTGAGTTGCCATGTAAGAATTAGTATCACAAGCATCTGTTATCACTTATCAGTGTTGACAAGTTACAGCTGGTTCTAGTAATTTCGAATTTTCTATTTACATTAATGTTATAAATCAGGTCACGGCATCTATCCATGATTATTATTATGCCACTATTGAATAATTTGTTGTAATACTAAGTAACCCCTGGATAGAGTCTCTTTATAAAATAAGGTGTATATCACCTTTCTAAGATCCTGTTGATGTGGGAGTTGTGCTCGGGGTACAACCTAGTAATATATAGTAAAATATGTTAAAGGAAACTGCTGTCCTACACTATTTGAGTAGCTAGTATGAGTTGTTTTCAAGTTAGTACAGCAGGATTATATGCCTCTGCATCTGACCTCATCAGATTCTCGAGATTAGTTTTTTCTCATTTAGGAAAATACATGCATGCTTGGAAGTTGCAAAGGTAGTAAAATAATACTTATGTTCAACCTTTTTATGTTTTATTTCTGCTCTGATGCAGATTTTTGTATCTCGGGATGGTGGAAGTAAAAAATATGCATCTGTCTTATCTCCTGGGCAACATGAAAATCTAGGGTAAGGGAACACTGTTATTATTTTTCCTCTCCAATGAGCTCTTTGCCTCTTTTAATATAAAATATTCAGCACTGCCCTTTCTCTAGGCGGTGGCTATCACTGTTTAACATTATGAATCTGTAGGTTAAATTTCATTCAATAAGATGTTTCCTAAATGAAAATTCTATATCGTAGAATTAAGAAAGAGTGCATCAACTCTAAGTTTGTCCAATTCAATCTCAGTTTTGTAAGCGAAATGAAAGTTTCATAATAAGTTGTGGTATTCTTAAATTTGTAGGCAATCTTCGTATGATGGTCTGTCTTCGTGGGGTTGGAATTTGAGTGGCCAGCATTCAACATATCATGCACTTTTTCCGAGGGCGTGGACGATATATGATGGTATAACTAAACAGCCACTCTTTTTTGAGGCTACGCATCCCTCTGATGATATATTTAATCTTTACTAAATTGTTTTTTCTTTCTCACCTCAAGGTGAACCAGATCCAGAACTGAAAGTATCTTGTCGCCAAATATCGCCTTTTATACCACATAATTATCAGGATAGCAGTCTTCCTACCACTGTTTTTGTTTACACGGTAAGAAATTAACTTTATATTTGCATTTAATTTATTTTCTCGATGTATCTCTCCTGAACAGATAATAATATGACTAAATCGGTATCTATCTATGTGTTATCATAGTCTCATAGAAGACATGAATAGGATGTTGTAGTTGCACTTAGTATCCACTGAAACAAATTGTTGATATTTGACGTTGTTACTAAATTCAAATATGGTTGTCATGTTGGTCGACTAGTCGCGACTAGTCTACAACCGGTGATTGGATGTCGACTCAACATGTGGACTAGCGGAATGTCAATATTTCGGTCGCCTAGTCAAGTTGCTGAATGTATATATTTTTCTGCATAAATTTTGTTGCATGCTGCACTACCACATCACATCACAGTTGTATCAGAAAATTGTTATTGATCAATTGTTGCATATTTCACATGATTGCAAGTACTTTTCATTGTTGTTATTTGTTAACTCTTATAGCTTTTTCATCATTCTCTCCAAGTGTCGGATTCTTAATTCCTTAGAATCTGAAATAAAACATTGTTGAAGGAGTTGGAACATAGAACCTAGAACTTAGAATCTCAAATACATAATATATACCATATGTGTGTGTGTGTGTGTGTGTATATAGTACTTTTAGTTTATAATAATATATTATTTTTTTGTCGACTAGTCGACTCGCCTCGACTCATCGACGTGACAACCATTATTTAATGCAAGTTTAAGTCATGCCAAGCCTTCAAGAAAGGATTGCATTCTGAGACTTGACCCAATGGATTTTCTAAAAATAATGAGATCAGCTATGAAGCCCAGATATGTGACACCCAGAGTCTAAGATATGCAAAAGCAAAACGTTGAACTTTGAGAAAATATGACACTGAACTACTGAGAGGAGCTATACATGGAAATCATTTATATATATATATATATATGGGGTCTCCGCTCTCCACATAAGTCATCTTAGCCAAAAACTCTTCAAACCTCCGAAATCTACTAATACAGACATGGGATTCACCTAAATTAAAAAAATCTTTAAGCGTTTACAAATATAAGATTTACTAATATACAAACTAAATTTCACTACCAACATATAAAGATTACAGAGTTTGTTGGCTAATATTGTCTGATTTTAGAGATTAGCTTTATGTATGTTTTCAATGTTTCTATAATACGTAAATTACTTACTAATAGAAGATAATGAATTTAATTATTACTATACTACATGCATTTCCATAAAATCATTTCAGAGTGTACACCATAAAATCATTGCTGAGTGTACAGCAAGACAACAATGTGTGTACAGAATGAAAAAACAAAGGACAATAGTACGCATATTTTAACAGTTGAATACTATTTACAGAATAGAATGATTTATACAGTAAGTATAAAAGTGCTTTCCTGGAAACGAAAAATATGGGGACGATTATTCACAAATGACAAATTAGTGTAGAACACAGATGGGAAAGAGGGAACAAGGAGATATTGACCTACTTTCTCAGAGAATCGGCAGTGAACACAGTAAATCCGCCGACTTATGTCAAAGCATTTATCAATTAAAATATTCAACTTTAAATAATGATAATTACAATTGTATCTATCGATATCCTAAATACTTGTATAACAAATAAGATTCTAGACAAAAGAAAATTAATCTTAATTGATACTCATAGGTTTCAAATAATCTATTCTTATAAAATTATAAAAAACTATATATACACATATACATGTACTAATGATTACCATTTTTTGAATTGTTAGTTTCTTTTGTTATAGACTAATTCTGATATATATACACTTTTGCAGAGTTATATTACACAATTATTCAGGAGGCTAATAGTTTAACTTATGCATATATATACATAAATATGTTGACTAACCTCAACATAAAGACCGGAGAGGAAGATGGATTAGAAGGAGATACGGTTGCGCTAGGGAAGAGCAAAATGTCAGTCATGAGAAACGAGGAGGAACAGATAATTTTGCATCACGTGAGAAAATATTAAGGTAGCAAAATGGATGGATGGGTGGTTGCATGGGGAGATTAGGGCGGGCGGGCAACAACATTGTTGTAGCGCAACTAATGCATATCAGTTGGTACTAAACGAAATATTGTAGAACCTCAATAAATTAATAACCGATAAATCAATACCACCTATAAAATTAATTTTTTTAAATAATTTTTCAGTCACAACACAATAGAGACAGTGTACATTAAATTTTGGTACATTAATAGTTTTGATAAATCAATTAAATTCTTCGATCCCTAGATTATTAAATTGTAGAGGTTTAACTGTAGTTATTCTTTCATTAAGTACCCCTAAAAGAACTTGGTTCAATGCTTTGAATAATGAGTTCTTACCTGTTTGTGTTTAGCTGGTCAATACTGGAAAGGAAAGGGCAAAAGTCAGCCTTCTTTTTACGTGGGCGGTAAGTTAATTCTCCTACTTCAGCTTTTTACACTGAGTGAACCAGTAAGACAGGCCTAACATGGCACAAGTCTTTATTTTCTACAGAATTCAATTGGAGGAGTCTCACACCTCTCTGGAGATCATGTTAATGAGCCTTTTATGTTAGTATGCATAAATATCTTGTAAAATTTACTTTTGTTTTTACTCATGAAATATGTTACTTTCTGTTTCCTTACAGTTTTCTCCCTCTTTTTTAGCGCTGAAGATGGAGTATCTGGTGTACTTCTACATCACAAGCAAGTTACCAGACCATACTCCCCCCTCTTGTTTAATTGCAATTTGTATAATAGTATAACGCTGATGATTAAATTTGGATGCTTGCAGAACTTCAAAAGGGAACCATCCTGTTACTTTCGCCATTGCAGCATGTGAAACTCAGAATGTTAGTGTTACTGTCTTACCATCTTTTGGCCTTTCCAAGGAAAGTTGTCCTACAGCCAAAGCCATGTGGGGCAAAATGGCCCAGGTATGGATGTAGCTGTTAGCTAATAACCCATCCCATATGTGCTGTTTTAGTACTTCTCTGTATATAACTATGTTGCGAAAGGCTGCCTGAATCTAATATAAATATCGCCTTCTTCCGGGATTGCATAGGCCTTTTTTAGTGCTATGAGATGAAACAAATCTTTCCCTGTAATTTAGGATAACCACATATACATTACTGTATATTTAACTGATAAAGGAGGAAGACTAAATTGTTTCTTTGAGTTTTCCTATCTTTTTTTGGTTAAGTTCTGTTTTGAGTATTCAATTATCCATTATCTATTATAAATTTTTAACTAATTAATCAAGAATAACGTCTGGGAAGTTTTATTCTCATAATGCTACAATTCACTGAATATTTTGGTCTTACACATTGACAACTCCTATTTTATTATATAAATAATATTTTGTTCACAGATTACTTACCCGAAATGCTTTTCTTACTGCTGATTTGTTTATGTGTTTCTTAAGGATGGTTGCTTCGATAGGGATAACTTCGATGCTGGACCAAGCATGCCTTCATCACCTGGAGAGACACGTTGTGCTGCTATTTCTGCTTCAGCTTGGGTTGAGCCTCAAGGAAAGTGCACAATGGCATTTTCTCTTGCATGGTCATCCCCCAAAGTTAAATTTCGTAAAGGAAAATCTTATCATAGGTAAATTATTTAATTTGCTCTTTACTAAATATTTTCAGCTTTCCCTGCATAGCCACTCAAGATAATATACTTTTATGGTCATGTTTGAGTAATTGATAAGGTTTTAGTAAAAATCCTTTCTCGTCCAGTCGTCCTCTAATCAATGAATTTGATTGTCTTGTTACTTATCATTACGATACGGACGACCATGTTTCATTCATTTATAAAATGCTTTCAAGATTTTTCCTTGTAAACTTTCTTTGTGTAGTGAAGTTGTCATTACTTAACCATCCTCTCTAAAGCAGATGTTTATAATGGTTAATTCTTTGCTAAAAATTCAAATTTTGTATTATTTTTCTTTAATTATAGTCATTGCAAGCCGTAAAAGTTACAGCTGCATTCTTGACAAATAAAAAAAATACAACTGTTTACTTTCTAATGGATTTAATCATTTCGGATTCGAAGCTTAGTCACTTTGACTTCAAATGAACAAGGAAGTTCTATTTTCAAAAAGATGGAGTCTTAAATCTTTACTATGTTATGCAACTTGGATATTTTATATTGCATAAATCTTTGTATTTTGAATTGAGATATTAACTAGCAGTTACTTGGTGCAGGAGGTACACGAAATACTATGGCACTTCTGAAAGGGCTGCATTGAATTTAGTCCATGATGCGCTAACAAGTATGCTTCCTGTCTGTTCTTAAAATCTAACATCCTTGCAATTACAACCATGGTGTGTACTGTAATCAAGTATTGCGCAGTTGTATACCACTCGAGTAATCAAGTTTATAAGAACATGTCATTCCAATCAATATATACACACATATCAATACTGTACGAATATATCAATCTGATTTGTAACACACAAGTCAACACTCTCATGCCATCATAATCTTCTATGGCCACTAGTAGCAAGAAAACATCATTTTTACATTCAAGCCTGACAAGTCACTTTTATTATGCCAAGTCTAAACCTGGACTGTTTAACATCAAATAATTAACAGTCATGTCGGTGGAGAAGCCCCACAATAGACGACATAGGTGACGAGTGACAATATTTAATACTCTAAAAGAGCTGAATCTCAACCTTTCGGTATTGTTTTTCTTAGCTCGGTATATTATAGTCATTCAAACATTAATACAAATCAAACTTAAATTATTCACGTCAAAAATCAAGGACCCATCTTCTTACTTCTCCATTGCAGCCAGCATGGTGTTCCAAACTCCATCAGTTATGTCCCTATTGATGCCAAATTGATATTGAACTATGCAGAACACTTTGTAGGTGTATTTCTTTTCAGGGTTTCAGGTTTTTGGTAACTTTTACAGATTTAACATGCAATGCAGTCGAAACTTCCATCTCTACTGCATTGAATGTTTTCGGACTTCAAATTTCTACGTTTCATTTATTTTTTCAGCTCACATGGGTATCTAGTGACTACACCAACTAATTATTCATCCATTACAACATCAAAACCTTTAGCCTAAATCATTACTCCATATGATCTTTTGGACATTTAGAAAACTAAATACCCATCAAGTTTCTAGAACAAATTATTTGTTTTGTCATTGGTGGCATGCAATTATTTTTTTGTTTTGAGATAAAGTAGCCCAATATAAAAAACTGCCAGGGTAGCCCATATAAAAGAAACAAAGATGCAATAATTATCAGTGAAGGATCAGGCTTGAGAATCCTAATTCTGACTGGTGCTTATTTTCCTAAAAACGTATTGAATCCCATGCCAGGTTTTTCAACATGACCAGAAAATAGTGCATGATTTGCATGCAAATCTTTTACTTTTCTGATGGAGTTTTGAAGAACTATAGTTTCCCCGTGAACTAATTTTTTTTAATTCTTGATCAGATTACAAGAAATGGGAAGAAGAGATTGAGAGATGGCAAAATCCTATTCTCAACGATGATAGACTACCAGAATGGTAAGTTAATTAGTTACAGAAACATTGATATCCGTGGTTGATGTAGGACAAGGGTAAGGGAAGGGTTAAACAAGGAGAAAAGGCCTATCCCTGCAGAGAATCACCAAGAAACACACAAATCCGCAGATTCAGTTCATAATATTCATCTCTATTCCAATATGAGAGATTACAAAGTTTGTATCGATAATTAATTATTTGGGAGGCAAGTAATTTCCTAAAACCAAATCCTTATAAATATCTACTAATTGAAGGAAACAAATCCTACCATTATTCTAATAGCATAATCTAGAATCTTCCTAATAAATATACTTAATATTAAGTACCCAATCAATTATATACTTTTAAATCTAACTAATAATGTAAAATATAAACAAATCAATTTTATTATTCTTTGTTCCGCATCAGTGGTTACTAATAAATTGTCTTCCAAAGTAAAAAAAAATAAATTGTCTTCCAAAGTTATTTATTTAAATCCATGTCACTAAAATCATCTGACGTGCTAAAAAACATGCTGTTAATTTGGGTCCTATAAGTTCCTGTTTGGCTTTTCTATCAGTCCAACTTACAATATGTTACAAGTACCTTTGTCCTGTTTGGATTTCCAATTAGTCCAAACAGTATGTTAGAATTACCTTTTTATTTGAATAATCATCAGGCGCACTATGTGTTCCTACTTGGTCTTTAATCCTCGAGTTAAGCTCAGAAGAAGAATTTATACTTTAATTACTTGTTTTCAACTTCAATTCTTGTTCATCAAAATCACTTTGATCATGCTAATATACCTTATTCCCCTTGTGTGACAATCGATCTGTTTTGTGCTTTCCAAGTGAGAAGACAGAGGTAGAAGGATTCAACATTGCAACACCCGCCTACTTATGTTTTTGAAAATGTTCACTTTAAGACAAAATTTCAAACTAATAACAATGCACCATCTGATATTTTTTCAGGTACAAATTCACGTTATTTAATGAACTATACTTTTTGGTTGCTGGCGGGACAGTTTGGATCGGTATGAATCTGTACTATCTTGTGTTTGTAGTTTCTGTTTACAATTTGCAGATAGTAATATTCATCTCTAAATGCCTCTCTACTCAAGTTGTCAGTTTGTGTTTACAAGTTGCAGACAGCAACCTACTGGTATCTTAATAGCATATACTTTTCGTTGTCATCTTACATAGTTATGAGTTATGACGCAAGCAGTTGCCGATAGAAATAATAATATTCACTAACCCTTTACATTCTGCAGAATTACATGATTTAACTTGTGTTGTCGATGTTGCATACCATAGTCCTTACCCTATAGTAATCATGTAAGATACGAAGAATTACAATACATATATTGTTTATTAAAACATATACTTAGTTTACTGAATCTTGACTATTAGCTTGTTTAGTAATTAATCTTATAACATAAGCCTATATACAAATATTACTAGTATAAAATCATACTGGAAAAAGTCAAGTCCATAAATACATGATTACACAATGTTTATTATTTATCATTGAGAACAATTGAACACGTATTTTACTAGGACGCAGATGTTCAGTATGTTTTGACTTGAGCTCTTATCATGTTCAGTTGAATATTGTATAGTCACCCGCTACCTACATTGCAATCTTATCACATCTCGCTTTAAGATACACTTCACCTTAGACTTTAGAGATATGCTTGCTTGAGATTTCTTCTCAAGTTTTTACTCTTTATCACCGTGTATAATATCATTAATATCTCTCAGGGACAACAGCATATAACAACTATAGTTGCTTGGTATAGATATAAATGTTTGTATTGCAATCATCGTACTTGAAATATACAATACAACATGTTTCTCCTATTCCCTTTCAAATTTCAATATGCTGTTTATATAGCATTAACAATATTTTTGTCTTATTCTTTAGACTCTGCCTTACCCGCTGCAGATGGTGGCTCTGAGCACCATCAAACAAGCAACGCGGTGAAGTACATAGATGATGCAGTTGTTGAAAGTACAAATAATTATGGATCTGGTAGTACCATGGAGGATGGATCAACAGGTGATGTTGAAAGCACTCATACAGGTTGTTCTGATGAAGATGATTCAGTTAAATGTCAGGGAGAAGAGAGGGAAGACTACCATAAATACCCTTCTCATGAAAATAATATTGATGATGTTGGTAGATTTTTGTATTTAGAAGGTGTGGAGTATATTATGTGGTGTACATATGATGTTCATTTTTATGCATCTTTTGCTCTCCTTGAGCTGTTCCCCAAAATCGAATTAAGTATTCAGCGGGAGTTTGCAAACGCTGTGTTATTTGAAGATAAAAGAAAAGTAAAATTTTTATCGGAGGGAAACTGGGGAATCCGTAAGGTTAAAGGAGCAGTTCCCCATGACCTTGGAACTCATGATCCCTGGCATGAAATGAATGCATACAATATACATGATACTAGCAAGTGGAAGGATCTCAATCCGAAGTTTGTGCTTCAAGTATATAGAGATTTTGCAGCAACAGGGGATTTGTCATTTGGAGCTGATGTATGGCCTGCTGTTTGTGCTGCAATGGAGTACATGGAACAGTTTGACCGCGATAACGATTGTCTCATCGAGAATGATGGATTTCCAGATCAAACATATGATGCTTGGACAGTTCATGGTGTAAGTGCTTACTGTGGTTGCTTATGGGTCGCTGCACTTCAAGCTACAGCAGCAATGGCTTTGCAACTGGGTGACAACTTTGCTGCTGAAAGATACAAAATAAAATTTTTTAAGGCGAAATCAGTACTGGAAGATAAATTGTGGAATGGATCATATTTTAATTATGACAGTGGGTCAAGCAGTAATAGTAAATCAATCCAAGCTGATCAATTGGCTGGGCAATGGTATACAGCATCCTCAGCTTTGCCAAATCTTTTTGACGATTTAAAGATTCAAAGCTCCCTTCAAAAAATTTATGAGTTCAATGTTATGAAAGTCAGAGGAGGGAAAATGGGCGCTGTCAACGGGATGCATCCTAATGGAAAGGTGGATGATTGTTGCATGCAATCTCGAGAAGTATGGACAGGTGTCACCTATGCTGCGGCAGCCACCATGATTTATGCTGGTATGGAAGAACAGGCTTTCACTACAGCAGAAGGTATATTCTATGCAGGCTGGTCAGAGGATGGATTTGGGTGAGTTTTATAATTTTAGTCCACAAGACATCTTCTTGGTCATTTTCATAGTTCTTTTATGTTTCTGCACTCTCTATTCCAGTTCCCCAGATGCCAATACTTGAACATTATGGAAGTACAAACGTTATGATATTGATTAAATGTACTTATGCCATGGCAAGCGTTCATACATTTATGCTGATAATATACTTGTATTTTATGTATAGAGATTTTTTTAATGGCGTACCGTAATTTATGAATCATGAGATGAAATAATTGTGCATGAATCATGAAATAAATGAGTTGCAACAGCTATTTGAGCCATTTGCACGCCCCGGGGGAGAGGGGAGGTGCTTTTACTCACATCGTTGCGTTTTAAATATTAATTATCTTGTCACTTCTTTAGTAATTTATCCTATTAATTTATACTTTTTCTTGAATGTGAATACTGTTTTCTCTGTAAATAATATATGCTTCTCTAAAATTTACATTTTCGTACTGCATTCCTTCTCTGGGATAAACTTATAATGAAGTTACTTATGCAGATACGCCTTCCAAACTCCAGAGGGGTGGACTGTGGACGGGCACTTCCGATCTCTGACATACATGAGACCGCTTTCCATATGGGGCATGCAGTGGGCTTTATCTTTGCCTAAAGTGATTCTTGATGCCCCTCGTGTTAATATAATGGACAGAATCCAGCTATCTCCTCAGATTGCTCGGTCTCATCATGCAGAGACTGGTGTCAAAAAGATAGCTGAGAAAGGAACGTTCTTTAGCAATTCAGTGTTTCAATGCGCATGCTGATATTCATAAATAAAGGCTCTGTTTGGGATTGCTGTTAAAAATTGTTGTGCTGTTAAAAAAAGTGCTGCTGGAAAAAATGCTGTTGTAAAAATCAGATGATTGTTTGGTAATTTTTTTGATACGGATATGTTTTGATGCAAAAAATTAAAAATAATGATGCTTTTGATAAGGTTTGATGGTGAAATCAGTATCTGCTTCCCGCAACAGCTGAAAAGCACTTTTTCTAAAAGCATGGGGGACTTGCTTTCTCTAATAGCAGCTTTTAAGCCAAAAGCACTTTTCAGAAAAGCAGCTTTTAAATTTTACCAAACAGTTTTTTAACTGTTTTTCAGCGAAAAGCTGCTGTTGCAATACCAAACACACCCAAAATAATAGTTTCAGTCATTCTCTTTTTAGACTCTTTTGCTTCCCTAAGGTTTCAGGAAAAAGGTTAAGAAGCTTCTAGGGAATGAAATTCTGGACTTGCAATATGCGTCTAAAGTGGAAGTCCTCTCCAGTTTGGATTTTCATTACTTAAATCATATTAGTATAGTGTGTTATTTCCGGCATTTGAAAATATGATCGAAAATATGATCCCAAGCTGATGTATTTAATTTAGATGCAATCAACTGTTTAGATGCAATCAACTGTACAATTTTTTGCATCCGAAATTTAGTGATGCTTAGTACAACTGCTTACTGCTCATTAATTTACGAGTGAAAGGTTTTTAGCATTACATTTTCTCTTGCAACTAGTAGCTCTGGCATAACATAGTTCCAATGGAACCGTGTGTTGTGTGGGAACTGTGACATGAATTTATTATGAATCGGCAATGTGACGGTATAAGGAACTAACATCTGCAGAACAAGCAGTATTAGTAATTATTTGGAAACATGCAACACCCTAATTGTGTAAAGACTCAGTTTAGACAAACATTGTTAGCTCTGGCCTGCTGTAAATGTTGGTTGCTTCATCGGCCAATGTAGGATAAGAAGCCAGCAGTGCGTCCTGAGCACCAAGATAGAGCTGAGTTGTAAATTTTTCCAGTATGCTTCTCTAACGTTTCTTGCTGGATGGAACATAACGCGGCCGTCATCCCTTCAATGGCTTCCACGACAGCATATATGACTATATGACATGCGGTGAAGTCTCAAAAATGTTAGGCCAGATGTAGTTCATCAGGTGGACCAGAGCATCCTCACATCCCAACACCCAGGGCCATGTGCTTGACAGCAGAGGATGCAGTCTAGCGGGGAATCAGATCTCTGTCCGTGAGACCATCTTCAAGTAATGGAGTTATTGCAAATATGTAATCTTTACCCATTTCACCAATATACTCAAAAAGAAAGGACAGGGATTTTAGAACACCGTTTTGCACGTTTAGCTCGGGAACACGATATTCATTCATCAATGCAGGTTAAACTATAGCAATTGCCACAGTTGTGCAAACACGATTCTGGCGCTCCTGAACCTTAAGATTGTTGAGCAAGGTTCCTAGAACCTCTTGCGGTCCAATAGCTTTTGCAATGTACCCAAAGGTCTTCACTGTTGCCCGGCGAATTCCCTTCTTCTGGACTTTAAACACCTCAAGAAGCTCAAAGCAGATCCTCATCCACTCCCTTGAAGGAACAAACTCAGCTCCACGGTCAGCAATTCGACCAACAAGATCAATACAGTTCTCCTGAACCTTCTCATGTCGATTCTTTAGATCGGGGCCAATCGCGGAAGCAAATCCTTGATCGGAGGAATCATTTTTGTCATACCAGAAACATTAACAATTGCTTCAAGTGCTCCCAGTAGTGATCCCAAAACTTCAGGATATTCTTCTCCCAGAGACTCATATAAGACAACACCGAGATGTCCCATGAGTTGCTCCTCCTGACACTGTATCATGAACACTGCAATCCGGGAAACAAGATCAGCTGCCTGCTGTCTCATCTTTGTACTCTTGTTGTTCAAACAGTACTTAATTATACCACAAATTTGGGGAAGGTAAGACTTCACCCTCTGCCCTAAAGTATTCCTAATATAATCAGGCTTGACACCTTCCGTGCTCACACACTGCTTGACCACTTTTAGCACAATTATTTTCATTTCTAAATCATTTGACTCAAACTCACGTACCAGCATGACCATGACTTCTCTTGTATAGTAGCTTGCATATTCTGCATCCATCAAAGGTATGATAAAGCTAATTGCCTTAAAAAAAGCAGCCAGGACTTTTCCCCTGTGTGATCTAATACCCAACCCTCAAAACTGAATCGAAGCTTTCGATACCATATGGAGCAGAAGCCTCAGCAAGAACCGCTAAAGACAGTGCTGTGATAGTCGTGCCCTTTGATTTCTCATCATTTAAGCCGTAAATTATAATTTCTACAAGAGACCTCAAGTAGGGAGAACTGCACAGCCTAACCCCAGTGTGACGAGCTTGCCATGATTTCTTACTTTGACGGACAGCAATCAAAAATGGCAGTAGAGCAGGTGCACCGAGTGCTGTAGCAACAACACTAAAGGCTCTTGCAGTAGTGTTCCTCACATACTCATCACTGTTATCAATATCAGGACCTAAGAAGCAGGGACACTTGGGTCGCATGACGAGTCCCCGTGTCAATGCGTCCTGATTCAGGATGCATTGGCCAAGCCAGCTGCTTTGCTAAGATTTGATATAATTTATATTCCCTCTACACGAGCATAAAGTCCTCGTCAATTAAAAAAGGCTCAATTACAACCATAAGGAAATAATTAGAAAGGCAGTCTCAGAGTATTTAATACCTTTAAAAAGGCAGTCTCGGAGTATTTAATCCAAGTCATTATTAGATTCAGACAACAAAGCAACTAAATATCAACTAATATACTTGACTAAAAACTAACCTAGTACACAATTTGAAAAACCACATACATAATCTAAATAAGGCAATTTCACTTTCTCAAAAAAACAAAGAGTGTGTAAGTTCTAATTTCTTACATCAGATTCAGGCAATAAAGTTATGTGCACATAAACCTCATCCGTTTTTTGTTCAGCCTACAAATCAAAACCACCAGGACACGAATTAAGGCTTAAACATGTATAATTGTGAACTACTGAACCTAAAAAAGTAGAGACTAAAAAAAACAAAAAATACAAAACCATACCTTTAGCTGAACATACTCTACAAAGGATCTTGGGAGAAATTTTAAAAAGTGGAATCCTGTGATTCGGTTCTTGATTTGTTGATGCCTCTAACTACAAGTCAACACATACTAAATCAACAAAACAACCAAAACCCAAAACTCTTTAAGAATATTACCCTAGTAACAACTAACAAGAGCCTCCAATATAGTTGATTTGAATACCATGTCGTACTATGAAACACCATATATGTTCAAGCAATAATGATAAAGTTACCCTAGTTGAGAAATGAAACTTCTTTTAACTTAGAAATGATAATGCGATTCCGAAAATACTTAAATAAACAGTAACAGTTCTAGACCACAAGATTCGAGCAGTGACAATCAAGGTGGAAGATCTAGTTTTTTCTTTTGCATTACTTGTAAGATACTTACGAAGACGAGAACTCCTTTTTTATGCCCAATAAACAGCTGCAACATCACCTCCTCAAGCTGAAAAATGCTAGAGTTATGCATATCCTACAAGGTGTTATAAGGTTGAATAAAATTATAACGAACACCATAGGGCCCTTTACCGCTAGATACTGGTGACTAATTTATGTAAAGGGAAGAGAGGCCATAACATCTTCCACCAAAATAAATATCTAAGTGTCAAAAAAAGACCATAAATTCACAATCAGCAATCAAACGCCATAAACTTTAGAAAACATTTATTCTAAAAATAGTTTGCGCAAAATAAGCTGAACCCTCAGTGTAAATAGCAAGCTTCTGTTTCAAATTGGATTCAGATTCAAAAGTGAGACAAGAAAAATTCTTCTTTTCGATTGCTGATCATTGAGATCAGGGAATACAAAAGATAAGCAGCTTAGTGTACAAACTCCCCAAAGTAAAACAAGGTCTTGTCATCTTGAGGAATATTGCCTTGGTAAGCGTAGATTAAGACATATAGTATACAGATGCGGTTAAGAGTAACCCTGACCTTAGCCGAGGAAGAAATTCCGTCAACTTGAGTCTGGTGCCCACCAAACTTCCAAGAAGCTGAAAGATTATTTTTTTCTGAAAGAATCAAGACTCAATGGGCCTAAATCATTTGTGATGGCTTTGATCACATCAATAACCACCTACTTCAATTCAATAATTAAAATAAAAATAAAAATAAATAAATGAGCTCATATCAGTACTCATTCAGCAAACAAGTAACAAAAAAATACAAAATTATATGAAGAACATAAACATACATATATATGATAAGAAATACATCCATATACCTGTGTTTATCACCTTTGCTCGACTAGAATCGTATCCTCATAAGCTTCCACCGCCTTGTCCTTCATCTCCTTCATCTCATAACTTTCTCCTAACAACACAAATGCCTTCCAATTTGCTCTCTTCAACTTGACCGACTCCCCCAAATCCTCCACAACCGAGTCCTCAACTTTGTCCTTTCCACTCACTGCATCGAATTGAATTGAATCTAAACCTAGATGAAACCCTAATTGAACCGGAATCTCTTACTCGAATGTGAAATGGATGAGAGCGAAAGTGAAATACAATTAGTATAATTTTTCCCCTTTCCTTTTGTCTGAAATTTTGGATTCCCGCTCTGTCTGTCAAAATGTTTGCCGCCCAAATTTTAGAATCCCGATCCGATTGTTTCAGCAACCTAGCCCATTTGCCAATTTATTTACAGTTTTTTAATTTTGTAATATTTTTTAATTGCATACAATATAATTATCACCCTAAATTTATTAATTTAATTTATTTATAAAAAATTAAAACTTTTATATGTTGTTATTTTTTATAAAAAATATTATAGTGAATTCTATCAAAATTAGTTAACATACTACTTGCTAAAATTAAAAATAAATTACAATATAAAAAGTATTTTACTATATGATATACTTTAAATTTCTAAGAAATTTCTAAGTATTTTAATCTTTTTAATTATGTAAATTATAATTACTACAATAAAACTACTAATTTATTTATTTTGTAAAAATATAAGGGGATTACATGCTCTAACGGGCAGAAAATAAATATTATACAGTCATTTTAATCCAAATTCCTTAAATTAAAAAATTTAATATTTTTTATAGTTATAAATTGTAAATAAATTAATTATTTGACATATTTTACTTTATAAGACAAATCAATGAATTATTTTATCCGAGTTCTTTTAACTCATTTATTTAATCCAAGTAAATATTCCTAAAGATTAATTTAATTTTTGGTTTAAATTTTATATTTTTTTTTATTTATAGTCTATATAAACATAGTGTGTTGTGTTGCGCTGCGTAACACCTTAGTGGGCTATGGCACATAGTCTTTACAACTTTAATAACCCCTAGTGTCGGCATTGTGATAGAGTAAAATTTTTATATCTGTAATAACATACTCTAAGGTAACACCCAATTGAGAAGTAACAATAGGTCATCTATGGTGTAGTGATGAGTACATAAATCTCTTTGTTCTTTTAAAGTGATCTCATTACTTCTCACACCACTCATCTCGTGACTTTTAATAGTCAGAGCTTCCTCACAAGGATTAACTAAATCGTGACACTCATCTACCTCTCTTTTTTCCAGGTAAGGATCCTGCCTCTCTTTAATTTTATTTTTCGCTAAATCTTTTCTCTCATTCTCACATGAAAGGCTCATATAAGTTTGTCCTACAGAAATAAGAGGTGTATAAGAAGAGTTGTATGTGACCATATGACTAGAGGTATTTCTTTGTAAAGGTCTAATAATATTCATGTCATCAGATAAAATAGAGTGTAAAGGATATGTACCTTGAGTAGTATAAACCATTGGTATAGCCGTGAGTGGTTGTACCAAGATGGCTTCAATATTATCTTGAGAAGTGAGCAGTACATCTGGATTTGTAGAATCAGGAACAGCTTCATCAAGAATTGTCCTTTTCTCAAGAATGTGCTGCTTGTCAAGAATTGACCCCATATTAGGATTTGATACTAAGTCTACAACAGTACTTTGAACTATTGGTTCCTATGTGACTTGAGGTGTAGAAACTTCTCCAATCCTTTGAGCTGAAGGTTTTTCTGTGCTTCCCTCAAACAAAGGATCATTGATAACATCATACAATCCAACAATGTGCTTTTGATGAGCTTCTATGTCTTGTATTATCTTCATAATGTCATCAGCCACGGAAATACGACTTCCTTGAGCAATGTCAGGAATAGTCAGATGTGATGTTATGCTTGCACCTACACTTTGAGCAGGTGGTTCTTGTGGAGTTGGGGCATTAACAGGTGCATCTTCACTTTGAGAAGATGGTTCTTGTGTACTGTGCCCCTTATGTGGTGATTGAAGTTTGGTCTCTTTACCTTGATAAATTGTAGAAGTCTATGCTTTTCACTTGATAGACTTCTGCAGACCAACTTCCTTAGCAATTTCAACTATCTTGGCTATTTGAGATTTAGTAACTGTCTGATCAGGAATTGTAACGCCCTCCAAATCCGGGGTCTAGATCTGGGGGTTACTTGCCAACTACTAACATAAATCAACCTGTGTACTAATTATTTAAACATATATCTAACCCCTTCAAAACTACTATTCAGTATCTTTAAGGTTACGGTATGAAGACAAGAACACAACAATACTTTTATTACATTCTCAAATTCAAAGTCTTACAAAACTCTCTTTATTACAAACCAACTAACTAAACATGTTTTGAAACTAAGTTCATTTTATTCAAACACACACAACAGTTATCCACACTAAACATGTTCTGGTAGCTCAAAGCTCTATTCCTAAATTGGATATAGAACTCTCGGTGCTAGAGGGTCCCGCCTTATCACTCGCTTCTTTACTACCCTGGTCTGGATATGCTTCATTCTCAACTTTTACTGAAAGACAAAGTGAGTAACAAAAAAAGGGTGAGCCATAATTGCTCATCAAGACCAAAATATATATTTACAGTGTCATAAGAAAGTCAAGTGAGTCTAATATGAATAGATAATCAAATTCTATATGTATCTATGTATTTATGTAAAAGATAAAGAAGGCCACTGTCAGCGAGTATCAATAAACTAGACTGGACATAAAAATCAACATATGCACTATAACCTGCTGATCAGTCAGGATATATTGTAGATCTATACCCACTTGTATAGACCCACCAACATATCGGGTACCCGGGCACTATAACCTAATAATCAAGGGTCTGGTCCATCCCTGGCCCATATTGTAACGATCCAGTCCATAGAGCATCTGGAACAATCGGTATGCTTTGATGTATCCCAACATCACAATTCATATCAAGATATAGTACGGAGTATTCTATTGGAATATGAATAGAGTATTCAACGTATCAAGGGTAATCATGAGTCAAAATAAAAGTATGATCAAAAGAACAGTAATTGTGTATCAGTGTATGTGAATATGAATTATCAATATTTACTGAGTTAAGCTTCTGAACAAGATAAAATGATTCACTATTCTGAATTTAGAATATAGGAAAAACTTGCCTCGTATGCGATCAATCCCAAATCTACCACTGCTATCTATCCCTGGCTTGAACTATCTTGTTGGATTCGTATCTATCAAGAAAAGATACCAATTTAATTGACTTGTACCTCAATCGTATATCAAACTGAATCCACGTAGCCCTCATCGTCTACCCGTACGATTATCATTGACTTGCATATTAATTAACTAGTAATTAAGACTCGACTGACCACACAAATTACATAGCACATAAGTCAGATAGTCATTCTAAGCTTTAAAATATTTTTAGAATTGAAATCGAATCATTACTCGCATCATTGAAGAATATCTGACTCGTTTTCTAATTTTTAGAATTTATTAGACTCGTATTACTAATTAATAGGGTCTATAAATAAATAAATATCGAAATCCGACTTGTTTCCGAAAGAAATTAGGATTTAAAACTATTTTTATCGGAAACAGGTCATTTTTCTGAATTTAGGAGCGTTCGTTTCATTTATAATGGATAAACGATTCAATTAATATTCAATTAATAAGAATAATTCAAAATAATTAATTATTCAAAATTATTAAATATTAATTATATTTTTAAATAATTATTTAGAAAAAATCATAATTGAAAATGATTTTCCATAATTTTTGGAATTAAAATGAAATTATTACAAATTATTTAAATAAACTGATTAATTATCAAAATAATTAATCAATTTAAATAAATAAAAAATAAAAAATAGATAAATAAATAATTAAAAAAGTAAATAAATAAATAAATAAATAAATAGTTTTCAAATTTTGAAAAATAATTCAGAATTATTTATAAAATTAATTAATTAATTAATTAAATTAATCAATTTATTTTAATTAAATAAAACTGATTTTTGAATTTATAAAAATAAAAAAAATAATTTTCCAAAAACAGATTTTCAGAATTGGGTTTTGGGTTTTTCAGATCAAAATCGGGTTACAAAACGGGTTGTAACCGGTTTATCAAGATCGAACATCCCGGGTCCAGATGAACTTGCCGGGATTTGCCCAGAATCCGGCGAGTTCCCCAGACTCCGGTGACTTCGATTTGACCTCAAATCAACAATGATTGGTGTTATTTTTGAGTGGTTTTCATCCTAAATCACACTAGCAACATAACTCCGGCCATAAAACTCAGAATAACCCCGAGAACTCTATCTCTGATCAAAACTCAACAATTTTCGGCCAAATATCGAATTCACGGATTTTTACATGAAACCTTGATATTAATAGTGAAAGGATATCTTCGATATATTATTTATTTTGGTATTTGTACGATTAAACATAAAATATAAATTCACGTAGATCCTCTCCATTAAGACATGATTTTAATTGATCCAAATCAAAGTCAAAATGGTCAAACTAGCAAAATTATTTTCAAGTATATTCATATAAAAGAGATATCCCACTATTCTGAAATATCGAAATTATATCGTTATGGAATATATCTCTAAGGCAATATGATCAAAGAAAAAATATCAAGACATGATATTTCTTAGATCTGTGTTGCAACATGAATATGACAACAAGCTCAAATAAGGAATATATCAGAAATATTCTTTAGAGGTCTCGTGCAATATCAAAAAGATTTTACTCTCGCTCTAAATTATATATTTACATACAACAAAAGAGTTTTTATTCAAAGTTTATTAATATTCATGATTGAAATATTAATATCCATTTTATAACTCATTATGTGACCACTTAACATAATTTTCTCTCATTTCGTAAAATCAGCATTTCTCGGAGAAAATTATTCAAAATACTCAATAATATTTCCTACCATCCAAATACATTTTATATATTAAAAAATATATTTTAAGTATTTATTAAATTCAAAACTTTGGTCAAAAGATCCATCTCTTTCATTTCAAAACCTATGGTATATTTTATCGGAAGAAAGGGCTCGCACAACAGTCTATATTTTAAATAAAATACTTCCACTCACTAGAATGAGTTGAAATTTGGTATGGATCATTTAAATGGTATTTCTATGCATGGTAAAAATTTCATAACATTTCGATAATTTTTGTCCAGGCACAAATTTCGAGATAGTTGGTCCCACGTTTGACCTAGTTACCATTGACCAAAATTGACCAAATCTTGCAGGACATTATTTATAATATTTAAGTAATTATAATATTTTTATGGTATTTATTTAAGTGTTTTCATGGTTATTTTATTTAATGGTGCTTAATGCTTAAATAAGTGATTAAACATTAATTAAAAGAAAGGGAAAATATATTAATATATAAAGAAATCAGCTGAGTTTTGAATCACATAAACTTGTTTGTCTTATATGGCTAATGGCTAAGAAACACAACCTACTTTCCATGTCATCAATCCATGTGACATACAACATCCACCATCCATTTTTCTCAAATCTCCACCATTCAATCCACCCAACTTTTTCTATAAATAAACCCCCACCCCAACCCATTTTAACTAAGCTAAAGAGCCACAGAGTTTCTGGGATTTTTCCAAGAAATATATCTCTTCATCTCTTTCAAATTCTAAACATATACTTCTTCTCAAAAACCTTCTTTCTCTTAAATATATATACATATATACAAGGTTTTTGATATACAAGCTTAGTTTCACCCAACCAAGTTTGTTCCCACCAAGTGAGCTCATCCACTACCACTCTCCGGCCTCTCGAAGGGCTGTCCAAGTTCAGCCATAGTGCCAAAATCCGGCCGAACCTCCGGCTAATTTTTCCGGCGAACTTTTCCGACTGTTTTCCAAAAGTGGTAATTTTTAGCTTCTTCTCAGAGTTTCTTTTATTTGAGCTTTGTACTTACTTTCTCTAATTCATATTAAACTTTAATACTAGATCTCCTATAAATAAGATTCTCAAAGAAAAGAGAACAAAGATTCGAACTCGTAATTCGAATAATTACTTGATCTTCAAAAAGAAACATGTAGAGAAGAAGATCTATAGACTACAGGTACTTAAATCTCTATAACCCCTCACGAGTAAGATTTCATAAATCTCTATAACTCCTCACGAGTGAGATTTCATATTTGACAAGCCTCACGAGTTGGCCAATTACTTGCACTTTATTTATCTCGATCTTGGACAACCTATTTCGTGAATATAGAAATAATTAAGAAAGGTATCGTATAATCCTCACTAACATCTTTAGTGTTCCGTGGGATTATAATTTGATCAATAGTAAACTTCATAATTTTGTCAAATATCAAAGACGGATTAAATCACACGAGTTGGCCAATTACTTGTACTTTATTTATCTCGATCTTGGCCAACACATAGTTCGTGTATATAGAATCATTATGAAAAGTATCGTATAATCCCCACTAACATCTTTAGTGTTCCGTGGGATTTTAAATTGATAAATAGTAAACTTCGTAATCATCTGTCTAAACTTCAAAAGAACAAATTCAAAGCCAATTACTTGCACGTCTTTTATCTCGATCTTGGCTTATATAGAACCTATAAATTGTGCAAGAAGTTAAAAATATACTTTGGCTCTATAATTGTCAAAATATAAGTATACTAAAATTCTTGAGCCTACGAGCTTAAAAAGGATAAGTTGCAATTCCGAGATTGTAACTAAAGTATTCTTCGATTTATAAATACATAAAGAAGAATACTAAAGAAGTCATATGACGTATTACTTATATATATATAACACTTCTTATATTACTCCGATAAACATATATTCCATAAAGACGGAGTAATCGAAAGTATACTTGACATATTATTCTATATCTCAAGTCAAGTATACATAGTTGTATTTAATAATCTTATTTAAATATTACATTATCTTTTGGGCTAGTACAGTAACATACTAGTTAAACCCATCTTTTCTCTACACATTTTGTTTTGTGGATTGTCTTATTAGTTTTGTAGTGAGGTGAAGTGATGTGCGGTGATTCTCGTTCTAAGACCCAAGTCCGATACGTACTAACGGGGAGTTAGTAGTATTTGCACCGTGAAGAAGAGAAAAGACCCAAGACTGGATCACTAAGATCCAAGACCGAAAAAAGCTAAGGAAGCCAAGTCTACACAAGGGTTCTACATCAACTTTGAAGAAATAGCGGGGAGTTATTGTCTAAGATAAGTTGTGTAGGGATTACATTTATTTTAAGGTGTTAACCCCTGTATTACGCACCAAGACAAATATTTGTAAGGGTGTAAAGGCTGTTCCGCCTACTAAAGGAGCGAGTTTATTATAAGGGAAAATCCCGAGTCCGGGAGAGGATCTCGGGGACTAGACGTAGGGGTGAGAGAATCTATTAGAGGTTGCGTCATCGTGAACCAGGATAAAATCACTGTGTGGTATTTTATTTCCTTGCACTTTATTTTGCGCACGTATAAACTGCATAACTACTCGGTAAAGTTTTAAAAAGGGATAAATTATTTTAAAACGCCATAATAATTTTTAAATTGGTAATTAAGCTATTCAACCCCCCTTCTAACTTAATATAACCCTCTTTAAATAGCTTAAATCAAAACCTATGAACTGTATAATCAAAGCCCTATCATCCTACATACCTCGGCTTCTTCAAAATAAAAAAACGATCAAATCAAAAATTGGGTATAAAACCTAATAATCGAATTCATATATCTAGGAATCGTTTGATGAAATTAACAATATAAATCTACTGTACACACTTAAACAAAGCTATATCAATCATCAAACCAATCTAATAACCCTAGAATCAAAAAGCCATAATTCAGACATGAACCATAGAAATTAAAATTGAAAATTTACGAATCAAAACATAAAATTGATACCATAAACTGATAGAACAGAGCAAGAACATCGATTTGAGTACTTACATGACAAGATTTGGTGCTCAGAATCGATCAAAATCAGTGTTTGATTCCTTGACCTGATTCAAGAACCCTACCCGAATTTCAGAGAATTTTTGGATAATTATCTGATTTTTATTGATTTTTATGTAATTAATTAATAAAATTAGGCTATTTATAATCACACAATAATACCCCTAATTAAAATTTAGGCCCTAATTATATCTTTAAATAAAATTAATCGGCCCTTAATTAATAATTTATGGGGAATAATTTTAAAATTTTAATTTCAAATAAATACAAAATATATTCCAAAATTTCCCAAAAACTGTGAATAATTCAAAAATACAAAGAAATGAAATATTTGAAAGTCCCGTGATTTTATAAAAATAAAAATATGATTTTTGTGGGGGTTTTAGCACCCGTAGGGGCCCAGAAAAGTCATTTTTCACAAAATGAGAATTTTTTTAAATTAACTGGATGTTCAGAATATCGATACAGTATACGCCATATTAGGAAAAATAAGGACAATTATTTTATATGAAATATCAGCTATTAAAACAAAGTATGGATCGTATAATTTTTAATATAAAAGCATTTAACCCGTAATAAAATAACCGAAAAATACCCCGAACTATACGGAACACATACAACACATAACAACTAATATTTTATGACTAATCACATTTAATGATATAAGAAAACATATAATACGCATTTATTATGATATTAAACAGTCATATTTCTCAGTCTTTACATCTTTCCCCCCTTAAAAAGGAAAATCGTCCTCAGAATCTCGCTAAGAAAATAACTGGGGATACTTTTCTAACATTTCACTCTCAAGCTACCAGGTTGACTCTTCAACCATAGGATTTCTCCACAAAACTCACACTAATGGTACAGACTTATTCCTCAACACACTCTCCTGCCGATCTAGAATTCTTATTGGTTGCTCTATATATGACAAATCAGCTTGAATCTCTATCGGCTCGTATTCTATCACATGCCTCGAATCCGGATTATATCTCTTAAGCATTGACACATGAAACACATTATGAATATATTGCATATGGGGCGGTAAGGCTAACTCATATGCAACCTTTCCTACTTTCTTCAATATCTCAAACGGACCAACATAACGCTGCTTAAGCTTACCCTTCTTGCCAAATTTGGTCAATCCTTTCCATGGAGATATCTTCAATAATACAGATTCACCCTCATTGAAACCCATATCCTTTCTGGCTTGATCTGCATAATTTCGTTGTCGGTTCTGCGCTGTTTCTAGTCGCTTTTGAATAAGTTTCACTTTTTCTTTAGTTTGTTGAATCAATTCTGGACCTAGAATCTTGCGTTCACCAACTTTGTCCCAACACACTGGAGATTTGCACTTCCTTCTGTATAAGTCTTCATAAGGTGGCATTTCAATGCTTGCATGATAGCTGTTGTTGTAAGAAAATTCCACCAATGGTAAATATTCATCCCAGCTGCTTTCAAAGTCTAATGCACATACTCGTAACATATCTTCGATTGTCTGGATTGTTCTTTCGCTTTTCCCATCCTTTTGTGGATGATATGCGGTGCTCATATTTAACTTAGTGCCGAAGCATTACCGAAATTATCTTTAGAATCTTGAATTGAAATGAGGATCTCGATCGGATACAATTGATACAGGAACTCCATGTCGCATCACGATTTTCTTGAGATATAAATGCACTAGCTTTTTAAGCAAAAATCTTTGATTAATTGGAAGAAAATGCACTGACTTCGTTAGTTTGTCAATAATAACCCAGATGGCATCATGGTTTTCCCTGGTTCTTGGAAGTCCTACTATGAAATCCATCGCAAGATGTTCTGATTTCCATTCCGGGATATAGAGTGGTTGTAGTATGTTGGGTCACACAACACTATAGACTGGGGTTGAATATAGTATTTATACAATCAAATCGATTTTGAACATAAGTATTTAACAGTAATCAAGTTTATTCAATATAACAAGCTCTGTTACAAAATAGATTAAACTACTCTCTCAGTGATGAACAATATCACTAAGAGCTGCTAGGTTATAATGTATAATTTTTCTCGTGAATGATAACACATATAGTGTAAACCCTAAGCTGTGTTTATATAGTACACAGTTACAAGATATCTTCTAATTGATATGGAATATAATTATGTCTCCTAAAATATATCAATCAGATATTATCTTCTACAAGTCTTCTAGCTGTCCAACTCTTCATGCATATCTTCTATTATTTTAGTCATGTTCCTCTCCTGTAAATCAACTACATTCCTTATCTAAAGTACCCGCACTTAAGTCCTGATATAAATCCTGACGGCCTTAAGTTCTGATATAAGTTCTGACTTCAGTAAGTTCTGATTTCCAGTAAGTCCTGATATTAAGTTCTGAAACTAAACACAACAGATTAGGCATGACATCTCAAATATATCTAACAATCTCCCCCAACTTGTAAATTATGAAAAATATACAAGTTAATAGATTTGATGATGTCAAAAACATTCGAGTACAAATGCAATGAGAGTTTATTTAAATAACTAACTACAACTTACCGTTCTTGTAGCTTTAACCAATCTTACTGAGTGAATCTGAATCCAAAGTGATTCTTGACAAAGTTTGATATCAACTTCTTTTCTGAATTCTTCAGGACTTGAGCTAATGTAGCCTTGACTTGCTTCATTTCTTCATATTGACTTCCAATCTGGTAGATTGCAGTCCTAAGTGCTGAGATGTGATTTCTTTCTAATCCATCACCAAGTCTGATTACTCTTGGATGAGATGAGTCTTCATTATAGCACAGGCATTTCTCTTTCAGAATAACTTCAAGTTTAGCAGAATTCTTCTTCATTGGAATTTTACTTCCATCATCTTCAACTATATTTGGAACAAATTATGTAACCCTTGATCCAGAGATTCTGGCTTTATCCCTTATGGTCTTCATTATGAAATTTGACCATCTCCTGGTAATCTCAGACTTTATCTCCAAAAGATAATGAAAGAATTGAAGTTCTTTCATAGATTTGTTCAGCACATCTGATTCTGACATTCTGTATGTTCTTCCATCTTCAAGAAACATAATCAGCTTTTCTTTGACATTACTTTTATCATGAGCATCCAGTACCATTTGAACAGATATAACCTTGTCAAGGTGTTTCTGTGTAACTTCCTCAAGTGGTTTGTCAGTTAATAAGAATAGATCTCTAATAAGTACTTCAACTCCTGTCTTGATCTTGGCTTCTTCAGAACCTAATCCAGCTCTGTCTCTTGCTTCTCTGGATTTCAATCCAACAGTCATGAAATCAGATAGCAGCTGGCTTTTCTTAAGATCTGATGGATTAATATATTTCCATAGGAGTTTTCTCTTATCAGTAACTGTCATTTTGTTCAAATCAACTTGAGCTTTGTCAGAGGTTGATGTCTTGATGACTTGATCAGAATTTATTGTTTCTTCTGTAGCTTGTTGTTCTTCACTCTGAAAAACTTGAGCTATGTCAGAGGTTGTCTTAGATTCTTCTGTTATCTTCCTTCTTTTCAGAGTTTCAACAGTTTCATCTTCAGCAGCTGTATCATCAAAAACTTGAACCATTTTGCACACTGGTTTCATCAGGATTTGAGGAATCTTCATCTCTTGTGTCTTTGTTGGTTCATCAATCTTTCCTTTCCCTTTTGCCTTGGGATCAATTTCAACTTGTGATCTTGTCTTGGGCTTTGAAGCCTCAGAGCTTTCCTTGATCATAATGCCTTTTGCCTTAGGCCTTGGATGTTTCTTTACATTAGAAGCTTTAGAATTAAGATTTGTCTTCTCAGCTACAAATCTAGCTTCTTCCTCCTTTAGAGTCTCTAAATCCATTCCAGGATTATGCTTGAGAAATAATCTTCTAGCAATTTCTTCATCAAGTGTCTGAATCTTGGGATCTTTATAATAGACTGTAGTCTCCCTTCCCTTAAGCTTCAGAGTTTGCAAAAACTTCTGAGAATCTTGACTACCTACTTGAGTGAGAATATCAGAACTTGATATCATACTTTGATCATCAGAACTTGAGCATTCACAGCTTCAGAACTTGTCTTCTTCTGTGTAGAATATTTGCTAGAATCAGAAATTAGTTTCCTTGAAGAAACTTTGCTGCTTTGCCCTTGACCTTGACCCTTTCCCTTGCTAGGGTTTCCCTGGTCATCTTCTTTATCATCCTTCTTCTTCAGTACTTGACTAGTTGAGCATTTGGACTTCACTACCTTCTCCCCCTTTTTGGCATCATTTGATAATAGTAGAGAGAGAAAAAGTTCTACTGAAGATTGGATTTCATTCATTTGAGCTTGTTGAGAGGCTTGATTCTGCAGGACCTCAGTCAATTGGGCCTGTTGCTTTTCTTAAACTTTCTCAATAGCCTCTACTTTTTCATGAATAGGTCTGATAAACATGTTCTTGTCTAGCTTGATCATCAGGTCCAACTTATCAGCATTTTCTTGTAGTTTATCAACCTTGGCATGAGTAATGGAGTGTTGACCTTAAAGACTTTTAGTACTGAGAGCTGTGACTTTAAGTTGAGCTTTGAAGTCAGAATTTGTCAACAACTCATCAGCTTTTGCAATATGATCTGATAGTACTTTTGAGCTTGGAATGAAATCAGATTCATTCCACTTTTGGTCCATTCAACTCCTCTGTGAGTTTCTTTCCATGGAATAGGAGCATCTTGTTCAACAAACTTTTTAAGCAATGCCTCATTTCCAAGAATTTGAGCTGGAATGTTAACTGGAGCTGACTCTCCAGAACTTGCAAGAAACTCATCATCTTCTGAAAACACAAGTGTGTGTGTGGCTGTAGGAGATTCTGGTACAACTTCATCTGTTTCCACATCCAGAATTGGAGTGTTAGGAACTTCAGCATTTAGTGGAGAAACATGTGGAGTTGTCACTTGTCCTTATGGTGCTTCCAGAAACAGGACGGATGGAATGTTCAGCCTATGAATGTCAATTTCAGGACTTAATCCTGAATTTTCAACTGGAACATTTTCTTTGATAGGAGAGACATGAGGTGTGATCACTGTATCATGAACAGTGTTTCCAAGTGCTGGAAGGGCTTCAATTACCATAGGTTGTGATGAGATCAGAGATTCCTGATCCCTTTCCTCAAATTCATTAGCATCCTCAGATTGAGGTTGTGCCATTTGCCTTCCTGCTCTCATCTTCTTTGATCTTCTGGATGGTGGAGGAGTTGCTTGAGTAGCATCAGAACTTGAAGTTCTTTTCCTCTTTAAAATACCAGAACCCTCAGCTTCAGTTTCCTTCTGAGGAGTTATCTTTTCAGCTGCTACTTCCTTCTAAAAAATTATATTTTCAGTATCTATTGTCACAGGTTCTGATGCATGAACCTGGACTTGCTCCTCTTCATCTAATTCATCTCTAAGAATCATCCTTCTTCTCCTTGGTGGAGATTTAGGAACAGATTTTGCTCTTGAAGGTTTGGGTCTAGATGTTGTAGCAGATGGTTGTGGTTGAGAAGATTGTGCATGTTGGAAATAAGTTTTGATGGTAGGCTGTGGTTGTGGTTGAGAAGTTTGAGCTGGTTGAGTATTGGTTGTAGGTGCTGATGGAGGTTGAAAGGGTGCAACTTCAGGAAATTTGGGTGTGTATGTGTTGGGGTCAGAGTTTACTAAGAACTATTTTACTGAATCAGGAATTTGAAGGGGTCATAGTATCTCTTTCTTATTATCAGTAGATAACAAGTCTGTGAAGGCCCTTTTAGCAAGTTTAAAAGGTTGAATTGTCTCACTGTAGTTTTGAGGCTTATCAGGACAACAAAAACTATAAATTAATTGACAAAATCTAGCAAAGTACATAATATTTGGGTCCTCATTCATCCTATCCCCAATAAAACCAAGAACAGCAGTCGCATAATCAAAATGAGTTTGATTTAGAAGTGCATACCCTATTTGCTGACTGAAAATGGGAATGGCATCAAATCTGGAGCATTTGTTGGCAAAAGCTCTGGTGATGTAGTCAAAGAAGTAGCTCCACTCCTTTCTGATGTATGGCCTCTTCAGTTGTCCCAGCTTGGACAGACCTTTCTCATAGCCAAGATTGGCCATCATACCCTGTAGAAGTGGCTCCTCAATCTGAGCATTGAAAGTATAATTTTCTGGTAAGTGCAAAGCTTGTCGAACTGTTGACAATGTTACCAGATGCTCATCTTCCCCTATTGTGAAAATGATACTTGGGGACCCAGCTTCACCACCATCATCATAAACACCACTCCTCCAAAACTCCAGTATTTGAGTTCCTGAGAGTAATTGTGGTTGGGTCAGAGCATACCCAATCTCACTTCGAGCCAGAAAGTCTTGTATAAAATGAAGATCTATTGGAGCATCATCCTCGCTAAGAATAGCCATGTAGTTGTTTGGGACGAACTTGGATCCATTAAAGATGATGTCCTTGGGTGCCATTTTTGTAAGAAATTAAGTGAAAGTTGTGTGTACGAAAGGTGTTTGTTAAAATGCCTGTAAGAAATAGCTTCAGAGAATATTAGAGAGTGAGAGAGAATAAGAGAGATTAGAAAATAAGAATAGTAGGTAAAAGATTGTAAAATCTTTTAACTCTCTTATTTATACACTCCACGTGACAACGGTCATTTTTGTGAAGCAGAACAGACCTTTTACACCTGGCAGCATGGAAACAGTCAAAAAAGTAATGAGTGGGCACGGTAAACGTGCAGTAATTATTGCTCACATGTTGTTACCAAAACAAACACGCAACCCATTAACCAAATGATTATCACTGTTTTATCTCACTTAATTATTTTCTGACAAAATATAACCGTTACAGTAAATACTAAAAATAAGCCAAGTAATTAAATAATGCCACGTAAGCATCAGAGTTTCCATCAGGATTTGTATCAGAACTTGATTATTATCAAAATTTAACGGTCATCAGAACATGGCTTCTATACTCAAAAAGTGAATGACTGTATCTGTGATTCTTCACACAAATACTGATTGGTTTCTTCAGAGTTTGATCATCAGAACTTTCATCAGAACTTGTTCTCAGAATTTATGCAAATAATACTTAATTGTTTGTCAGAAACAACTTAATCACCATAGTAATTTTCATCATTCATATGGAGTGAGAGTGTGTGCATTTGCAAATGATCATATAAAGATTAAAGTCTGATAAACTTCAAATATCTTAGAACTAAGGCATAACTAAGAAAAATGCTTAAAATATGTCTTTAATTTTGAAGTCTACTATAGAATAAATTTATGCAAGAATCCACCTCAACTGTTTGTGCTCATTTTATGCATCTTTTGACATTCTTTTTACAGTGGCTTCTCAGTGTAAATGAGTCACAACTGCTATCAAAATTTATGCTATTATCAGAGTATTTCTCCATTAATCAGAGAATGTGAAAAGTCACCAAGAAAAATTTATTTGCTTTTCTAATGCATATAACTTAATACCAGCAATGCACTTGGGTCTTCCCTTTCACATATTTACTCTAGATCTCAAAGGAGTACCTGACTTCAATTTTTCTTTTCTTTTGTTTTCTTCAGATAAGTGAGGCTTATCAAGCATGTAGTTCATCCTTAAGATTTACTGACATCAGAATTTGCAGATAAGAAACAATAATCTAGTTTGTGACTTAGTAATAAGATACATAAAGTAAATTTAACTAAGATCAGTGCTACATTTTTCACTAAGTAAAATCTACTAAGGTGTTTTGTTAATAAAAACTAAATTCAAACACGGGATACACTATTTGTTAAAGACTACTAAGTCAGCATCTAACAAATAATCCTCATTGGAGTGAATAGTCATAGAACATTCAAAACACTATCAGAGTATATAGAATCACATCAGATAACAATCAGTATTTAATATATTACAATTTAAGCACATATTACATGGAGATAAGACAATCTGTAAACACTGATCATAAAGCCTGATGCATGAGAACAAAAACTAAACAGATTTTGAGAAAGAACCTAAAACCATTCTAAGTTCATTTACCAGTCTTGTAAAAGTAGCTTCACATAGTGGTTTTGTGAAGATATCTGCTAGTTGTTGATCTGTTGGAACAAAATACAATTCTACTGTACCTTCCATCATATGTTCCCTTATGAAATGGTACCTAATGCTGATGTGCTTTGTCATTGAGTGTTGAACTGGATTACCTGTCATAGCAATAGCACTTTGATTATCACAGTAAATGGGTATTTTAGAATATTGTAACCCATAGTCCAGTAACTGATTCTTCATGCAAAGAATCTGTGCACAACAACTTCCTGCAGCAATATATTCTGCTTCTGCAGTTGATGTGGAAATTGATTTATGTTTCTTGCTAAACTAAGAAACCAATCTGCCTCCAAGAAATTGGCAACTTCCACTGGTACTTTTCCTGTCTATTTTGCATCCTGTAAAATCTGCATATGAGTAACTATTAGCTTAAAATCTAATTCTCTAGGATACCACAACCCTAGATCAGATGTACCCTTGAGGTACTTGAAAATTCTTTTCACAGCTATTAGATGAGGTTCTCTTGGATCAGCCTGAAATCTTGCACAAAGACAGGCATCATACATGATATTAGGTCTACTTGCAGTTAGATAGAGTAAAGAGCCAATCATACCTATGTAGTTAGTAATATCTACTGATGCTCCAGTATCTTTATCTAACTTGGTTGCAGTGGCCATGGGAGTGGATGCAGTTGAACAGTCATGCATTCCAAATTTTTTGAGTAAATTTTTGGTGTACTTGGATTGATTTATGAAAGTACCTTCTTCAGTTTGCTTGACTTGAAGTCCCAGAAAATAGCTCAACTCTCCCATCATACTCATTTGATATCTTGACTGTATTAGCTTTGAAAATCTTTCACAAAGTTTTGTATTTGTAGAGCCAAAGTTGATATTATCAACATATATATGTACCAAAAGTAAGTCATTTCCATGATTGAGGTAGAACAGAGTTTTATCAATTGCGCCTCTGGTAAATCCACTTTCCAGAAGGATTTGAGCTAAAGTCTCATACCATGCTCTTGGAGCTTGCTTAAGGCCATAAGGTGCTTTATCAAGCCTATAGACATGATTTGGAAATATTGGATCTACAAAGCTTGGAGGTTGTTCAACATATACCTCTTATTCCAATTCTCCATTGAGAAAAGCACTTTTCACATCCATTTGAAAGACTTTAAACTTCTTGTGAGCAGCATAAGCCAAAAAGATTCTTATGGCTTCCAATCTAGCAACTGGAGCAAATGTTTCATCATAGTCAATACCCTCTTGTTGAGAGTAACCTTTAACAACCAGCTTTGCTTTGTTTCTTGTAATTATTCCATCACTGTCATTTTTGTTTCTGAAAACCCATTTTGTGCCAACAATAGATCTGTTCTTTGGTCTTGGCACTAGGGTCCAGACTTTATTTCTTTTAAATTCATTTAACTCTTCCTTTATTGCTTGCATCAAATCAGCATCTTGAAGAGCTTCTTCCACTTTCTTTGGTTCAATCTGAGATAGAAAGGAATGATAGAGACATTCATTTGATGTTGTTGTTCTAGTTCTTACACCTGCTTCAGGATCTCCAATTATTAAGTCAGGTGTGTGTGATTTAGTCCACTTCCTTGCAGATGGAAGTTGATCTCTAGAACTGGATCCTCCCCCATGATCCATGCTATCTCCATCAACATTTTCTGATGCTCCCCCTGAAGTTATGCTATCTGAAATTTCAGAATTTGAGTTGGATCCTTCAGGAATTGAAGAATCAGAGTTTTCAGAATTATCAGAACTTGAAGAGCCAGTGACAGGTTCTGATGCTTCTTGAGAGTCTTGAGATGTGGTAGGATCATTAACTTGCTCCCCCTGAACAGGTGCATTTTCCTTTGGAGTAATTACCACAGTTTCAATGACATCAGAATTTAACCCGTCAGAACTTAGGTCATCAGAATTTATAGAATCAGAATTTAAATCTTCATTTTCAAATCTCAGCTGATCATGATCATTGAAATCTTCAAGTCCAGTTATCTTTTTATCATCAAAAGATATATTGATAGATTCCATGACAACCCTTGTTCTTAAATTGTAGATTCTGAAGGCTTTTGTGGAAAGTGGATATCCAACAAAAATTCCTTCATCAGCTTTTAGATCAAATTTTGACAGCTGTTCAGAATAAGTCTTAAGAACAAAACACTTGCATCCAAATACATGAAAGTATTTTAGATTTGGTTTCTTTTTCTTCACCATCTCATATGGTGTTTTTCCATGCTTGTTTATGAGTGTAGCATTCTGTGTAAAATAAGCAGTCTGCACAGCTTCAGCCCAAAAATAGGTTGGTAGCTTTGCTTCATCAAGCATAGTTCGTGCAGCTTCAATAAGAGTCCTGTTCTTTCTTTCTACAACTCCATTCTGTTATGGAGTTCCAGGTACAGAAAATTCCTGCTTTATTCCATGCTCTTTGCAGAACTCTCCCATGATTGAATTCTTGAACTCGGTGCCATTATCACTTTTTATTATTTTAACAGAAACTTTGACCAACTTATCCAGCTGTCTGACATGTTCAGTTAGAGTAGATGCAGTTTCATTCTTCTTGTGCAAGAAATACACCCAAGTGTATCTTGTGAACTCATCCACTATAACCATAGCATATTTCTTCTTTGCAATGGACATGACATTGACTGGACCAAATAGATCAACATGCAGTAAGTGATAAGGCTCAAGAATTGAGGCTTCACTTTTGCTTTTGAATGAAGATTTTCTTTGTTTTGCCTTATGAAAAGAGTCACAAAGACCATCAGGAGCAAATACTGATTTTGGCAGTCCTCTCACAAGATCTTTCTTTACTAGCTCATTTATGTTATTGAAATTTAAATGAGAGAGTATCTTGTGCCAATTCCAGCTTTCTTCAATTGATGCTCTGCTTAACAGACAGATTGCAGATCCAGCAGAACTTGTTGAAAGTCTGGCTTCATATATGTTACCATGTCTATAACCTTTCAGAACCACTTTGCATGTAGAATTACTTTTAACTTCACAGTGTTCTTCAAAGAAATCCACATGATAACCTCTGTCACAAATTTGACTCACACTTAGCAGATTGTGTTTAAGTTCGGAGACAAGAGCTACTGACTCAATTATGATATTCCCAAGATTGATATTGCCATATCCCAGAGTCTTTCCCATATTTCCATCTCCATAAAAAACTCCTGGGCTAGCTTTCTCCATAAAGTCTGATAGCAGGGCTTTGTTTCCAGTCATATGTCCTGAACATCCACTGTCCAGAACTAAAATGTTTTTCCTGTTGCCCTGCAATCACAAAGACCACTATTGGTTAGTTTTAAGGACCCATACTTGCTTGGATCCTTTGGCCTTTTAAAGTTTGTTAGCATTTGTAGCAAATTTAGTTTCAGAGTTTATGATAACATGCTTCTTATCAGACTTTGCATCAAAATTTACACTAGAAGGAATTACACTAACTTTCTTCAAAGAAGGTTTTATTTGATAATAATCATAGTATAAACTATGATATTCCTTACAAGTATAAATAGAATACCATAAACTACCACAATGAAAACAAGGATTTTGTGGTTTAAACCTAATAGTCTGACTCTTAACTCCTGATCTGGGAGGTAAAAAGTTTATATCTTTATTTTTCCTGCAAAAAGAAGCAAGATGGTTAGAGTTTCCACAATTATAACATTTCTTTCTAGGAGCATTATGAACATGCATATAATTATTGCTTTTATTCACACCTTCCTTTCCATTCCTATTTTTTCTAGCTTCCTTTATCTTGTTCACATTTCTAATCTCTTTCAGCTTATGCTTAAGCTGCTTCTTTGTCATTAAACATATGTTTACTGAAGCTAGTTTGTCCTCTTTTAATTTGTCAGAAGGTGACTTTTCTTTGACTTCTGTTTTAGAGTCTTTCATCTTTTCATAATCAGACGCAATAGTTTTTACTACAAATTTAACAGGATTAACTTTAGGTTTTCAGCTTTCTTGGTAAAGTTTGGTTTAGATGACACAGTCTCCTTTTCTTCTTTATCATCTAGGTAACCTAGACCTTCTTTCCAATTTCCATTTTCTAAGATTTTCTGAGTTGTTATTCCAGAGTTAGTCCAAGTTTTGATTATCTCCTTTTCCTTTTCCAGTTCAGATTTAAGAAATTTATTCATTTTTAGCATTTCATCTCTAACATACAAAGCCTCATCTCTTTCTTTCTGAGTTTGATGGAATATAACTAACTCTTTTTCTAAATAGTCATTTCTGTTCCTAAGTGCAAGACTTTCAGATGTTAATCTTTCATTTATTAAAGTCTGATCTCTAAAACTAATCAACATGGTTTTAAGATATAATCTTAGCTCAGAAATATCATCAGTATGAAAAGCAAGAGTTGATTGAGGTACCTTTAATTCAACAGCATCAGAATTGCTATCAGCATTTGCCATCAAGGCGTAGTTCACCTCATCTTCAGAATCTGAAGTGCCTGCCCAGTTTTTCTTCTTTGTGATAAGTGCCTGTCCTTTATCACTTTTTCCTTTCTTGTAGTCAGGAGAGATGTGGCATTTTTCACCATAATTGTAGCATTTGACATTTGAGTTGTCTCCGCTGTCAGACTTTCCTCCTTTGCCTTCAGACTTTCTGAATCCTTTATTTTCAGAACTTTCACCTTTCCTTGAAAACTTCTTGCCCTTTCTAAATTTCTTGTAGGCTATCTCTGTGATACCCTTCACCATAAGAGCACACAGTTGCATCATTTCTGCATCAACATCCACTTCAGATAAATTTTCAGATTCTGAATCATCATCATCAGAATATGATGACTCTGAATCAGACTGTATGATGAGAGCCTTTCCTTTTCCCCTCTTTGAGACAACCACTTTAGGAGATTCCTCCTCAGCTTTAAGAGCAACTGTCTTTGACTTTCTTCCATGCCTTTTGCTCCTTTGATCCATCTCAAGTTCATGAGTCTTGAGCATACCATAAATTTCATCAAGAGTAGTTTCAGCAAGGTCATAGTTGTCTCTTATGGTAGTAGACTTCAAATCCCAATTTTCAGGAAGAGCTAAAAGGAATTTTAGATTTGAATCTTCAAGATCATATTCCTTATCCACCAGTGATAGATCATTCAAGAGTTTGACAAACCTGTCATATAAATCAGTTAATGACTCATCAACTTTTGAGTCAAAGTGCTCATACTCTTGAGTGAGTATAGTCTTCCTGTTCTTTTTGATTGCATCAGTTCCCTGGCATCTTATCTCCAAAGCATCCCATATCTCCTTTGCAGTCTTGCATCCAATTACCCTGTTTGATATGACATTGTCTATTGCACTGTGAAGCAGATGCCTTACCCTTGCATCCTTGGCAATATATGAGATGTCTTCAGTTGTGTACTCACTTTTCTCCTTTGGTATCATCTTTGCAGGTTGATCAGCAACTGCAACAGAGAGCTTGGTAGGCTTATATGGTCCATCATTAATTCTATCAAGGTATTCTGGATCTGTGGCTTCCAGAAACATAGCCATCTTTACCTTCCATATAGGATACTCAAATGCTCTCAGTATGGGAACCCTAATACTCTCATATCGACTGTGAGTTTGATTGTTTTGAGTATCTTGAGTTTTGGTGGGCTTAGGCGGGGTTTGTGTTTCTTCAGACATGATTGTAAACTGGATCTCACTGTTTGTAAATCAACAGAAAGGCTCTGATACCACTTGTTGGGTCACACAACACTATAGAAGGGGGTTGAATATAGTGTTTATACAATCAAATCGATTTTGAACACAAGTATGTAACAGTAATCAAGTTTATTCAATATAATAAGCTCTGTTACAAAATAGGTTAAACTCCTCTCTCGGTGATGAATAATATCACTAAGAGATGCTAGGTTACAATGTATAATCTTTCTCGTGAATGATAAGACATATAGTGTAAACCTTAAGCTGGGTTTACATAGTACACAGTTACAAGATATCTTCTAATTGATATGAAATATAATTATGTCTCCTAAAATATATCAATCAGATATTATCTTCTACAAGTATTCTAGCTGTCCAACTCTTCATGCATATCTTCTATTATTTTAGTCATGATCCTCTCCTGTAAATCAGCTGCATTCCTTATCTGAAATACCCGCACTTAAGTCTTGATATATATCCTGACGGCCTTAAGTTCTGATATAAGTTCTGACTTCAGTAAGTTCTGATTTCCAGTAAGTACTGATATTAAGTTCTGAAACTAAACACAACAGATTAGACATGACATCTCAAATATATCTAACATAGTGATCCACTTGGATGTTGAAGCTCTGCCTTGACTCATTGACACATATAGCCTTTACTTACCCATTCCGTTATTTCCTTCTTCATGTTTGGCCACCAAAAGTTTTCTTTCAGATCCCTGTACATCTTTGTGCTTCCTGGGTGAATAGAATATCTTGAGTTATGAGCGTCTCATAAGATTTCTTCTTTCAATTCCGCTACGTTAGGTACCCGGATTCTCGAGGAAAATCGTAGAATTACCTTATCGTCCTTCTGGCTGGTAATTTCTTCTCCTGTTAAGCTGTCACTTTCATGGCTCATTATCTCTTCTTGACATCTTCAAATCTTTTCTAACAATTCTTGTTGAAACCTCATCGCATAATTCATCTCAGTGGACTCTCCTGGAATACGAACCTCAATTTCCAATTTCTCAAATTCTCTAATTAACTCTTCTGAAGAAGTTAACATATTCAATCTTTCTTTCTTGCTCAGCGCATCTGCTACAATATTTTCTTTTATTGGGTGATAGTTGATTGACACATCATAATCCTTAATTAATTCTAGCCATCGTCTTTGTCTCATATTAAGTTCCTTCTGAGTGAAGATGTACTTCAAGCTCTTGTGATCAATATAAATTTAACACTTCTCACCGTAAAGATAATGTCTCCAAAGTTTCAGTACGAACACGATTGTAGCTAATTCCAAGTTATGTATCGGATATTTCTATTTATGAGGTTTCAATTGTCTAGAAGCGTATGCAATCACGTTATCACGTTGCATCAATACACATCCAAGTCCGCGGTAGGAAGCGTCGCTATAAATAACAAAGTCTCCTTGATCGTCTGACAAAACCAATACAGGTGCGGTTACCAATCGATTCTTCAATTCTTGGAAGCTTTTTTCACCTTTTTCATTCCATCTCAACTTTTTGTCTTTTCGAGTCAGCTTGGTTAATGGTGTAGCTATCTTCGCAAAATCATTAACGAACCTTTGATAATAACTAGCTAATCCCGTGAAACTTCTAACTTCTGTAGGTGTCTTTGGTCTTTCCCAGTTTAAAATAGCTTCAATCTTTGCGGGATCAACTTTAATTCCTTTAATACTAATTATATGGCCTATAAATTGTACTTCTCTTAGCCAAAATTCGCATTTGGAAAATTTTGCGTAAAGCTGTTCTCTCCTTAAGATTTCCAAAGCAATTTTTAGGTGCCCTGCATGTTCTGCCTCGGTCATCGAATAGATCAAGATGTCATCAACAGATACAATCATGAACTTGTCCAAGTGCCTCTTGAAAGCTCTGTTCATCAGATCAATGAATGCTGCTGGTGCATTAGTCAATTCGAACGCCATTACGAGGAACATATAGTGAACATATCTGGTACGGAAAGAACTCTTAGGAATATCTTCTGCCTTAATCTTCAATTGATGGTAACCTGATCTTAAATCAATCTTCGAGAACCATGCTGCTCTCTTTAGTTGATAAAAAAAATCATCAATCATTGGTAAATGATACTTATTCTTAATAGTTAACTTGTTCAGCTCGCAATAGTCGATGTATAGTCGCATGCTACCATCCTTCTTCTTGACAAACAATACCGGTGCACCTTATGGGAATACACTAGGTCTTATGATCCCTCTTTCTAAAAGATCTTATAATTGTGTCGCCAATTCCTTCATCTCAACTGGTGTCATTCGATGCAGTGCTTTCGAAAGTGGTTCAGTACCTGGTGCTAAATCAATGGTAAACTCAATTTCTCGATCCGGAGGTAACCTTGGAAGTTCATCATGAAACACATCTGGAAACTCATATATTACCGGAATGTTTTTAATTCTCGGACCTTCGTTGTTAACATCCAATGCATAGGCTAGATAAGTTTTACATCCTTGATGTAGCAATCACTTAGTCTGTATTTTCGTAAGGAATTTCTTCTTCTGTTTCTCACCTCTAAATTTTACCGTTGTTGTCCGCAGTTCGTGTTAGGAATGTATGTGCATTAGTTTGATGATATGTTTAACAAAATACTTAAGTAGAAATTTAGTGTCTGTAGCCTCAACGGATAAGACCACTTTGACTATCCGTTGATGGTGTAGCTTTACTTAGAAATAAGTCTAGTGTTGTAGCATATTTCAGTCTCTGTATTTAAAATGTAATTCTTGGAAGTTGAGAGAAACTATGAGTCATGTTGACTACTAGATGATATGCAGATAGGAAGGCCAATTGTAAATACTTCATGCCTTGTAATTTTGTATAAGTGAAGTGGTATCAACGGATGACTTAAAGACCTTCAACGGATGAGAAGCTAAGCTTCAACGGATGTCTCTAAAGCTTCAACGGATAAAGTCATCAACGGATAACATCCTTCAACGGATGAATGCATCAACGGATGAAAGCTTCAACGGATAACATCCTTCAACGGATGAGTGCATCAACGGATGAAAGCTTCAACGGATGTTCTGATGATTAGCCGTTGATAAGGGGTAGTTGTACCTACAAACAGAGGCACATGGGTTGATAGAGACAACTGAGATGTGGTAGCCGAATTTCAGGAACAACAGAAAAAGCAGCCGTTCTTCTTTAGTACAAAGATGCAATAGTCAACAAAGTACTGGAGTGAACAGGAAAAGAAGCAAGTGAAGATCTTATTTTATTACTGTATTTTATATTGTTCTTCACTTGTACACTTGGTAATATATAAACCAAGTAGAAGCTAGTAATTAGAAGAGAGATTTTCCAGAGCTGTTTAGAAAAATATTGAGAGAAAATTCATCTAGTTTGTACTAGGATGCAGCTGTGATCAACATTGTTTAATCACAGATTTTCTAAAATACCATCTCTGGTGGAACAACAAATCCACCAGAAAAGTTTTTAAGGTCTGTTGTGTTCTTTACATTTGTGCTTGAATATATATTTGTCTGTATTAGCTTAAAGCAATTCACACACTTGTTCTTCTTGAACACACAACTTTCATAAACTGCTCAAAACTTGAAAAAGTTTTGAGATTTACATTCAACCCCCCTTCTGTAAATCTCATTGTTAGTCCACTAGGAATAACAATTGGTATCAGAGCAGGCTCTTGACATACAAAGAGTTTAAAGATCTTGGAATCTAACAAAGATGAGTAAGAAGGATATTGGAGTAAAAATCCCAGTTCTTGACAAAGACAGTTATCACCATTGGAAGGTGAAAATGCACCTTCATCTACTCTCCCAAGATGAAGGTTATGTAAACTGCATTGAGAATGGTCCTCACATTCCCCACAAAGTAGCAACAGTTGCTACAGCCACAGTTGCTGTTGGTCAATCCATTCCAAAACCTAGAGCAGAATGGACAATGGAAGACACAGAAGAAGTCCACAAGGATAAGAAGGCTATGAACATTTTGTTTAATGGTCTTAACATGGATATGTTTGATAATGTGATAAATTGCATAACTGCCAAAGAGGTTTGGGACACAGTTCAACTACTGTGTGAAGGTACAGAACAAGTGAAAGAAAACAAAATGCAGCTTCTCATTCAACAGTATGAATACTTTCATTTTGAAGAAAATGAATCTTTAAATGAAACATTCAATAGGTTCCAAAAGCTGTTGAATGGACTGAAGCTGTATGGAAGAGTGTACCAGGTGAAGGATTCAAATCTTAAATTTTTAAGATCCTTGCCAAAGGAATGGAAACCCATGACTGTCTTCTTAAGAAACTCTCAAGATTATAAGGACTTCACTCTTGAAAGATTGTATGGAATCTTGAAGACTTATGAACTAGAGCTGGAACAGGATGAGGTATTGGAGAAGGGGAGAAAGAAAGGAAGTTCAGTTGCATTGGTAGCTGAAGATGAGAGGAAATGCAGACAAGAAACTGCGAGATCTACATCAAACTCCAAAGATGGTATAAGAAATCAGGAATCAAGCAAAGGGAAAGAGCAAGTTGCTGAAAATGAAGACAACTCCAGCCAAGATGACTCAGATGGTATTGATGAGCATCTTGCATTTCTGTCCAGAAGATTTGCAAAGATGAAATTCAAGAAAAACACTAGAGCCACTAAACCTCACAAAAACACTGTGGACAAATCCAAGTTCAAGTGTTTCAATTGTGGTATAAGTGGACACTTTGCAGGTGAGTGCAGAAAGCCAACTTCTGAAAAGAAGAAATTTGAACAAGTAGATTACAAAAAGAAATATTTTGATCTACTCAAGCAAAAGGAGAGGGCTTTCATTACTCAAGAAAGGGACTGGGCAGCTAATGGAGATGAAGAGGATGAAGATGTGGAGTATGTCAACCTTGCTCTCATGGCTGATTCTGAAGAAAATGAAGTTAGTTCATCAAGCAATCAGGTAATCACTACTGACTTAACACAGCTTACTAAAGAAGAGTGCAATGATGCTTTTAATGATATGTCTACTGAATTGTATCATTTGCGTGTGTCTCTTAAATCTCTTGCTAAAGAAAATAGTAGGATTAGAGAGAACAATCTGTTTTTAAGTAATAGAAATGCTTTGTTAGAAGATAAGATGATTGACCTAGAGAAAACAAAGTTGCATTGTATATCTGTTGAAAATGAACTAGCTGAATCTGTTAAGAAAGTAGAAATACTTTCCAATCAATTAGAGAAAGAGCAAAAGGTGATTAAAGCCTGGAAGACATCTAGGGATGTAAGTGCTCAAATTGCTAAGGTCCAAGGAATTGAATCATTCTGTGAAACTGCCTGGGATAAAAATAAAAAGAAACTGGAATTAATTGATGGGCTGTCAACGGATGTGGAATCAACGGATGATGAAAGTTATCCGTTGAAGGAAGAAAAGGAGCATCCGTTGAAGGTTCCTCAATCAAAACAGGCAGATGTTTCTAAAAGAGAGAATCTAAAGAAACTCAACAAAAAGTTTGGTTCAACTTCAAAGAACTTTGTCAAAGAAGAAGCAAGCACATCCAAAGATGTCAGTAAGGTGAATGTAGGGCACATGACCTTAGAACAGTTAAATAATAGGCTCAAGATGGTTGAGGATAAAAAGGAATCTAAAAGAAAATCCAACAGAAATGGGAAGGTAGGAGTTAATAAACACAACAATTACACACCTGATAGGTATGCTCCTAGAAAAAGCTGTGTGCATTGTAGTAGTGTTAATCATCTATCTGCTAATTGTAAATCTATTAAGAAGACTCCCATAACTGTACCCTCTTCTATGCCTAATATGTCTGCATCACCTCTGCATGCTATGCCTGTTATGTCTCAACAAAATCCTTATGCACATTTTGTAAACATGCCATATTTTAACAATCCTTATCTTGCTGCATTTAGTATGCCTCAAATGCCATACAATATGCCCATGTGGAATAACATGTTTGCACAATCAATGCCTAATAATTTTACAAATGTGCTAAATGATTCTGTGACTAACCCTACACCTCAACCAACTACATCTAAGACCAAGGTTGACTCAAACTTACCTAAGTCTAAAGATGCAGGAGGAATGAAGTCTAGGAGAAAGGCTAACAAGAATGGACCCAAGGAAACTTGGGTACCAAAATCAAATTGATTGATTTTATGGTGTGCAGGGAAATGGAAGAAATCTATGGTACTTGGACAGTGGTTGTTCAAGACACATGACAGGAGATTTCTCCCTGCTCACAGAGTTCAAGGAGAGAGCTGGCCCTAGCATAACCTTTGGAGATGACAACAAAGGGTTTACTATGGGATATGGCTTGATTTCAACAAGGAATGTCATCATTAATGAAGTTGCATTAGTTGATGGTCTCAAGCACAATTTACTGAGCATCAGTCAACTATGTGATAGAGGGAATACAGTTTCCTTCAATTCTGAAGCCTGTGTTGTCACTAGTAAGAAAGACAACAAAGTGGTTCTAACTGGAGTTAGAAAAGGAAATGTGTACATAGCTGACTTCAACTCTACAGATGCAGAATCCATTACTTGTCTCTTCAGCAAAGCAAGCACAGTTGAAAGTTGGCTATGGCACAAGAAGCTATCTCACTTGAATTTCAAGACAATGAATGATCTAGTCAAAAAGGACTTAGTTAGAGGAATCCCTCTAGTTGAATTCTCAAGGGATGGTTTGTGTGATGCTTGTCAGAAAGGCAAACAAAGGAAAGCATCATTCAAAAAGAAGCTTGAAACAACAATTGATGAACCATTACAGCTGCTACATATGGATTTGTTTGGACCAGTCAATGTATTGTCTATTGCAAGAAAAAGATATTGCTTAGTGATTGTTGATGATTTCTCAAAGTTCTCATGGGTCTATTTTCTTGGATCAAAGGATGAAGCAAGTGAAATCATTATCAATCACATCAGGCAAGTCAACAATCATCCTGACTTGAAGGTTAGAAATATCAGGAGTGACAATGGAACTGAGTTCAAGAATTTGACATTAAGGCTGTTCTGTGAAGAAAATGGAATCATGCATGAGTTCTCAGCTCCAAGAACACCTCAGCAAAATGGGGTTGTTGAAAGAAAGAACAGATCTTTAATTGAAGCTGCCAGAACAATGCTTGAAGAATCAAAGTTACCAACATATTTCTGGGCTGAAGCTGTTAATTGTGCCTGCTTCACTCAGAATATTTCTTTGATCAATCAAGCTAAAGGCATGACTCCTTATCAGTTGTTCAAGAGAAGAAAACCAACTCTAAACTTTCTTCATGTCTTTGGATGTAAATGCTTTATACTGAGGAATCAATCTGACCATAAAGGGAAGTTTGATACAAAGGCTGATGAAGGGATATTTGTTGGTTACTCAGCTGGAAAATCTTATAGGGTCTACAATCTAAGAACCAACATTGTTATGGAATCTGTGCATGTTGTGTTTGATGTTAAAAAGATTGATGGACTAACGGATGAGGGACATAATGAGAGACTCAAATTTGACAACATTGAGATATATTGTGATGATAGTGAAGAGGAGACTGATGGAGATGACACTTCAAAAGGGATTCAAAACATGCCCTTGGATAATGCACAAAATGCAGTATCCGTTGAAAGACATAGTGCATCATCCGTTGAAGTACAAAATGAAGCATCCGTTGATCATAGTTCATCAACGGATAATCGATTTACATCATTAGTTGATAGAACTCCAAGTTCCCTGCAAAGGACCAACAACTCAGGGGGAGTTTCAACTAGTCAACACTCTGTCTCACATCATGACAATACTGAGGCCACCTCATCTAGAGCACATCTTCCATCACAAAGGAAATGGACCAAGAATCATCCCTTTGAACTGATCATTGGTGATGCATCATCTAAAGTGCAAACAAGAAAAGCCACTCAAGATGAATGTCTGTATAGTAGTTTTCTGTCTCAGGAGGAACCTAAGAAAGTGGAAGAAGCTCTATTGGATCCAGATTGGATATTAGCTATGCAGGAAGAGCTGAACCAATTTGAGAGAAACCAAGTATGGAAGCTGGTACCCAAACCAAAGAACAAGAGTCCTATTGACACAAAGTGGGTATTCAGAAACAAGATGGATGAAAATGGCATTATCATAAGGAATAAAGCCAGGCTGGTTGCTAAAGGCTATTCTCAGCAAGAGGGAATATATTTTGATGAAACATATGCTCCTGTTGCAAGACTTGAAGCCATCAGAATATTTCTAGCCCATGCAGCCCATGCCAATTTCAAAGTCTATCAAATGGATGTCAAGAGTGCATTTCTAAATGGGAAATTAGAGGAAGAAGTCTATGTAAGTCAACCTCCAGGATTTGAAGATCCAAATTTTCCAGACTATGTGTATTATCTGTTGAAAGCACTCTATGGACTGAAGCAAGCACCTAGAGCCTGGTATGAAACCTTATCAAAATTTCTTTTGGAGAATCACTTCACTAGAGGTACTGTTGATAAAACTCTCTTCTTTAGGGATGTTAATGGCTCTAGTATACTTGTTCAAATTTATGTAGATGACATAATATTTGGCTCTATAGATGATAAACTTTGCAAAAAGTTTGCTAAGCTAATGCAAAGTAATTATGAAATGAGCCTAATGGGAGAACTAACCTATTTTCTTGGTTTACAAGTTAAACAAGTTAGTGATGGAATTTTCATTAGTCAAACTAAATATATTTATGATCTTTTAAAGAAGTTTGACTTAATGGAATGTTCATCTGCAAAAACTCCCATGGCCACTGCCACCAAACTTGAATTAAATAAGACTGAAAGGTCTGTGGATATTACAAGTTATAGAGGCATGGTTGGTTCACTTTTATATTTAACTGCTAGCAGACCAGATATAATGTTTGCTACATGTCTATGTGCTAGATTCCAAGCTGATCCTAGGGAGTCTCACTTAATTGCTATCAAAAGGATTTTCAGATATCTCAAGGGTACACCAAATTTAGGTATTTGGTATCCTAGAGAATCTGGCTTTGATCTAATTGGTTATTCAGATGCAGACTATGCAGGTTGCAAAATAGATAGGAAAAGTACAATAGGTTCCTGCCAATTCCTGGGAAACAAGCTTGTATCATGGTTTAGCAAAAAGCAAAATTCAGTCTCTACTTCTACAGCTGAGGCTGAATACATTGCTGCTGGAAGTTGCTGTTCTCAAGTGTTATGGATGAGGAACCAACTCCTTGACTATGGACTTCATGTTGATAGAATTCCTATCTTTTGTGACAACACAAGTGCCATAGCCATAACAGAGAATCCTGTGCAGCACTCAAGGACCAAGCACATTGATATCAAGTACCACTTCATTAGGGAGCATGTCATGAATGGTACAGTGGAACTACATTTTGTTCCAAGTGAACAACAAATTGCTGACATATTTACCAAGCCACTTGATGAATCAACATTCACAAGATTGGTAAGTGAGCTAGGTATGCTTAATTACTCTTAAAATTCATGTCTTTATTGCAATTTGAATTGAAGCCTGAAATATATTAGTTGCTAAGAACAAATTTGACTTTTAACATAGTTTATTCCATCAACGGATGTTCCCTATCCGTTGAAAGTCAAAATTGCTCTATCAACGGATAGTCATTATCCGTTGAAAGACAAATACATTTCTGGAATTTTTATCCGTCAACGGATAAAACTGAAGTACCTTTCAACGGATGACAATTTGCCTTATCCGTTGAAATGTCACATCAATCGATTCAGGTGTTTAACAGCCGTTGATTCTATTCTCTTAACCGTTGATACTCATACATACATCTGTATGTATTGGTTTTAAAGGTAGTTTTTAGAATACTTACAGTTTATTCTTAAACGGCTGAAATTCACTAACGCATATTTATTGATAAATCTTTATTTTATATTTTTGTTTATTAATTTGAGAAAGCATATAAGTCCTTCTGATTGTTCATTTTTACTTTACGCTTTCTTGAAATTTCAAGCATTTACCATTTTCTCTCTGCAAAAAAAACTTCAAGTTATTCTCTGCAATTTCTACTCACAACAATGGCACCAGTCGTGAAGATTATGTCTCAATCTGGGTTCATCTATGAAAAGAACAATTTCATAGCTTTGGTAGAAAAGAATGAAGCCCACTCAGACTATCACAAAATGATGGACTTCATCAAAAACTGTAAACTTAGCTATGCAATGCTGGAAGCCCCAACAATTTTCTGTGAAGTAGTTGAGGAGATTTGGACAACTGCTGAGTTCAACTCCATGGATATGACTATCTCCTTCACTCTCAAAGGTAAAACTCACTGTATTAACTGTGATGATTTACAAGCATGTTTTAAATTGCCTGAGAACAATGCCATGACACCACACACTGATAGTGATGTATCCAGCATGTTAGATTCCATAGGTTATTCTCTTAACTCTGCTAATTTAGGGAGTATTAGAAGAAAAGGCCTTAGGAAAGAATGGAGTTTCCTTGGGGATGCCTTTATAAAGGTTTTCTCTGGGAAAATTAGTAATTTTGATGCCATAACTTCATCTCTGGTTAATATGCTCTATATGCTTGTTTCTGATAGGTATTTTAACTTTAGCAACTATGTGATGCTAGAATTAGGTACTAGATTAGGTAACAAAGCTAATAGACCTAATAACATCTATTATGCTAGATTCTTTATGTTATTGGCTAACCATGTTGCTGAAGGTTTAGTCATAATCAATGAGAATAATAAACTCAAGTGCTGGGCACAAGAGAAAAGAGTTCTTGCAGACTTGATGAGAATGGATCTTAACAGCAGTGTGCCATTGGTATATTTACCAATCATGAATGCACCTCAGGTAGGTGAGGTAATTGCTTCTACAACTCCTACTTCTTCCAACCCCTCTATTTCTTTATCTTCTAGTGTGGCCATGGAATCTGTGATGCCCCAACAGATTTCTACCAAGGTCACCAAAACTAAACTTTCAAAATCAAAGACAAAGAAATCCACCTCTGTTGTTTCTCAAAAGACAACAGTTGTAACACCAACTATTAACCCTGAGGTGAGTGAACAGGGTGTGAGTGGTGAGGGGAGGGGTGAACGTCAAAGAAACCCCCAGGATAAGGAAGGAAAGTTGAGTGCTTCCCAAGCTAGCCAAGCCACAGTTTCTCAAAAAGCTGTGGTGGTTGAAAAGGTATCTAGCACATCCCTAGTAGCATCCTCCCAAAAGGATGTTACTATTGAAAATAGTTCCAAACCAGGAACACAGAACAAACGAGGGAGGGACACTAAAGCCAAACACTCACCAACAAAAGCCTTTATTAGAAGAAAGAAGGCTAGAACCCAATCTTCTACACAGGGTGCACACACTGCACATATACATCCATCTGTATCTATGCCTTCTCAAACTCAGTTTGATGTGACTCCAATAAATGTGGAGTCACGGCCCCATTCTCTCACAATAATCACACATCAATCACCAAACACTTCATCACCATCTCTGGATGTGGATATGTTATTCCCATCAATTCCTGATTCTCCCTCTTTACAACTCAGGGAGAAGCCCCACTCAAATACAGGTGATCATCATCTCTTAGATGATTTGTTGGATCACCCGCAAATTCTTTCAGATATAATTGAAGGATCTGTGTCACCATATCTCAAATCAATCTACACAGATTCAACAGTTATATCACTTTCAATTTCAACTTCTTTTCCTTCTTCAACGGATATCACTCATCCGTTGACAAGTGGTTGTTCTTCAACGGATAAGCTTAACAGCAGTTATCCGTTGATAACATCAGTTTCACCTTCAACGGATATTCCACATCCGTTGACAGTCTCTACACAAATAACTGAATTAATCCCAAGTGTAGAAGACATGAATACTGTGCAATCACTCTTAGGATTGAGGGAAGGGAGTGACAATTTGAGTGAGAGGCTGGGTTGCTCCCAGGCAAAAGGAGAGATTGAGAGCTCAAAAATGCATGCTATTTCTTCCAGCATGGCAAAAGTAAGTGAGTGGAGTACCACCTTAGTAGGTGAAGGTGAGGGAGTGAGTTGTGTGAGCCAGGGGGAGTCCCTGATGCAAGAACATAGAGAAAAAGAGAGAAAAGCAGGTACAGTAGATACAAGGGTGGAACCAGCCATTGCTAATGAGTCAATGATTGTGGATGATGCTGAAAAGGAAAGACAATTTCAGCAACATTACAAAGCTGTAATTGATAACATTTCCTTGGATGCTGACACTTTTACTCATCCTGTGACAGCCTATCAACTGGTGGCTGCTCAGGGCAATGAGGAGGCAGAAAGGTCACTACATCTAGTGCACACAACAGAATCTCTTCAAAGGGATAAAGCTGCCATTAACAAAATGCCTTCTACAGCTGGTGAGCCATCTGAGGAATTTGGAGCAAATTCTGATGATGATGACTCTATTTCTTTTGATGGAAGCATGAACTTAGGGGGAGATGAAGGCCCTAGTTCAATTCCAAATCTACCTGAATGGGCCTTGACTAAGGAGTATAGATCAGGGGAATTCAATGTCTCTTTAGTCAAACAAATCAACACTATTCAACAGGCCATTCAGAATACTTCACATGCAAGTATCAAGGCTATCCTTCAAGCTCACCTGGACTCACTGCATCTCATGAAGCTGCAGCAAGTGAAGCAGAATCTGAGTATGGATGATCTCAGGAAGGATATTGCTGACTTGAAAACCTATACTTCAGAAAAATTGGATTCAGTCATGCCTTATGGTACATTGCAGGACTTGGTTTTGAGATTGAAGAAAGAATCTGTTACTGAAAAACGGTTGGCCAAGTTAGAAGACAGAGTTCAAGTTATTGAAGATTCTGTGGCCACCATTCTTCACAATCAACAATCTCAAACCAGTCTCCTAATGCAGCTGGCAAAAGCACAAGGCTTGACCCCTCTCCTTGATGATAACAAAAAGGGGGAGAGTAAAAGGGAAGGGGAAGGAGAGCCATCTACAAAAGTCAACATATCTAAAGTGCTAGTTCCTGCCATCACTACTTCTCCAATCATTCAAATCAAGGGCAAGCCTGATGGAATTGATTTGATTCAGCTAGCAGCAGCTGAAATTCAAGTGAAAGAGCAAAGGAGGAGAATTGATGAAAGGTTGCAACTGTTGTTTGGTTCTACACAAGACAAATCAACATCTGTGAAATACAGCACAAAAATTGAACCAATCAACATGGAACTCATGCCAGTAGGGAGTCATAAGGATGGAGAAGCTTCTTCCAAAGAACTACAAGCTATAATTCTCAAGCCCAATGAAAGATCCAATAAGGACTCAACAAAGAATCCTTTAAAAGAAGTGGACTTTCCTCCTCCAAAAGCTGATGAGAACAAGATTTTAGGCAGAAGTATTGCTTATCTCAAAAAGACCATGGATGAGGCTGTAAGGAGAAATAGAGCTATTATCATTAGAGAGGGAAAGAGCATATGTGTGATGCAAGGACATCCCAAATTCTCAATAGCCAAGAAGGAAGAAGACAAGCAATTAAAGGCTGACAAAAGAGCACAAGCAAAGCTTGAACAACAGCTAAAGTCAAGTCTAGTTGAAAAAGAAAAAGGGATTGAAGTCAGGGGTGAAGACAAGACTACAAACCTAGATGAGGTTTTAGGGAGTATATTTGGTGAGAGTGTGGAAGAAAGAGAGGAATGGCAGAAGGGAAACAGAAGAAAGGCCAAGGCACATAGAAGGAGTGGAGATAACACTGAAGTAACCAAATCTATATCTAAACCACTACCTTCCATACCTGAACCCCTTGTTGCTGATCCCACAATAAACATCCATGGTGAACCAATCATTCCAAAAGAGGAACCTATTGATTGGGACACTATCAAATTGCCTACCTTTCTAACCACTCTTCCACTACCAAAGAAACAGAAAAGAAAACCAAAATCTACACCTCCCATAACCTCTAAGAAATTCACTCAAAAACAAAAACCTAAGCCTGAGTCACCCATTTCTAAAGATGATTATGTTCACATCTGTGACATAAAAGAAATCTCAGACATTGAACTCTATCTGGATGAGCTGGAGGATGTAAGGGGAATAGCTGCCTACAGACAGCTACCAGAGAGATTAGTGTTCAGATATAAAGGAGCTGGGGAAAGAACATGGCCTCTCCACAGGATTCTGGATGAAGGCTACTCTACCTTGATTAGAGTCTTTTCAGCTATACAAAAGGATTCTGGCTTTACCAGAACTGCCAAGACTGAAATTCTCAACAAGATAGCCAATATAAGGAAAACTTGGAGGGAGCCCAATGCTTTACCCAGGACTTTACTCATTCAAGAAAGGGAAATGAAAATTCACAAATCACCTCATTGGTTGATGGAATTTAGAGATGATAAAGGAGTCAGAAGATTTTTCAGACTTGAAGACCAACTCAAGATTGCCAGCAATGAAACTCTCAAAGAAATGCAATCTAAGTTGGATGTCAGTGTTGAAGATGAAGCTGAATTCTTCAGACAACTCCAACTCCAAATTGAGGAAAATGACAAAAGGCTAGGAAAGAAAACCAGGGAACAAAGAAGAAAAAGATGATTTGCTCAGACTAAAGGAGTGTCCTTGGAAACACTGTAAATCTTCAATTACCTCTTAGTACATACACTTTTGCAGCATTTTTAAATTTCTACTTAGTTTCAATTCATATATCTGTTAAGTGTTTTGTTATCATCAAGTTAACCCTGAATTTATGCCTACAATTCTTATAGACATAAATAGGGGGAGATTGTTAGGAATGTATGTGCATTAGTTTGATGATATGTTTAACAAAATACTTAAGTAGAAATTTAGTGTCTGTAGCCTCAACGGATAAGACCACTTTGACTATCCGTTGATGGTGTAGCTTTACTTAGAAATAAGTCTAGTGTTGTAGCATATTTCAGTCTCTGTATTTAAAATGTAATTCTTGGAAGTTGAGAGAAACTATGAGTCATGTTGACTACTAGATGATATGCAGATAGGAAGGCCAATTGTAAATACTTCATGCCTTGTAATTTTGTATAAGTGAAGTGGTATCAACGGATGACTTAAAGACCTTCAACGGATGAGAAGCTAAGCTTCAACGGATGTCTCTAAAGCTTCAACGGATAAAGTCATCAATGGATAACATCCTTCAACGGATGAATGCATCAACGGATGAAAGCTTCAACGGATAACATCCTTCAACGGATGAGTGCATCAACGGATGAAAGCTTCAACGGATGTTCTGATGATTAACCGTTGATAAGGGGTAGTTGTACCTACAAACAGAGGCACATGGGTTGATAGAGACAACTGAGATGTGGTAGCCGAATTTCAGGAACAACAGAAAAAGCAGCCGTTCTTCTTTAGTACAAAGATGCAATAGTCAACAAAGTACTGGAGTGAACAGGAAAAGAAGCAAGTGAAGATCTTATTTTATTACTGTATTTTATATTGTTCTTCACTTGTACACTTGGTAATATATAAACCAAGTAGAAGCTAGTAATTAGAAGAGAGATTTTCCAGAGCTGTTTAGAAAAATATTGAGAGAAAATTCATCTAGTTTGTACTAGGATGCAGCTGTGATCAACATTGTTTAATCACAGATTTTCTAAAATACCATCTCTGGTGGAACAACAAATCCACCAGAAAAGTTTTTAAGGTCTGTTGTGTTCTTTACATTTGTGCTTGAATATATATCTGTCTGTATTAGCTTAAAGCAATTCACACACTTGTTCTTCTTGAACACACAACTTTCATAAACTGCTCAAAACTTGAAAAAGTTTTGAGATTTACATTCAACCCCCCTTCTGTAAATCTCATTGTTAGTCCACTAGGAATAACAGTTCGTAAATTCAATTTCTTATTTGCACAGTCAATTTGGGCATTATGACCGGCTAACCAATCCATTCATAATATAACATCAAATTATCCTAACTTGAAAGTTATCAAGTCAGCGGAGAAGTGATGTCCTGCTATTTTGATATCACATTCTGGACACATCCGATCTACGGGAATTTGGTCATCATTCGCTAACTTTGTAATTAACGTCTCGCCCAACCATTGAATTTCACAGCATAACTTATCAACAAATTCTTTTGAAATAAATGATCTTGTTGCTCTAGAATCAATTAATACTTTTGCATTTACGGAGTTCACAGAAAGCATACCTGCAACTACGCTCAAATTTTGTATTGCCTCCTTCATTGTCATGTTGAAAGTCCTCGCCTTAGACTGATTTTGTTGTGGTGGTGGCAGTGGTGCCATAATCCTCAGAACACTTGCTGCCATAGTGTTGAGTGGCATTTATGACACTTTATTACGCTCCGTAAAGCTTTGAATTGGTGTAAATGTACTCAAGTTGCTGGTGTTTTAATGTGTTTTCTAGTGTTTTTGGATTTCAGGCATTATTCTAAGAATCAGGTGAATTAGCATTGTTTTGGTGCTAATATGGTGTTAGGATGATGTCCAAAGAATAAAGCTCCGGAAGCCAACTCGATTGCAGCGGGAATTAAAGAAATTCAGAAGTTTTTCCAGAAGCACGGCACACCCACACTGGTTTAGCGCGCGGGCGCGCCCATTTTTCAGAGAGCCAGCGCGCCCGCACTGACGAAGCGCGCGGCCGCGCCGGGTCGGGATTCCAGGATCCTGATTTTAATTGATTTACAATTGGAGGACTTCTATCTTGCATGGCTGTTATATGTACTTAAATAAAAGACGGTTTCTAGAGAGACAGATATACCAGAGCACAAGGAGAACCGTAAGAAGACCGTGTTAGCACGATTCAACAAAGATGAAGAAGATCTTGTTTTTACTTGTGAATCTTTGTTCTAAGTTGTAACTTGGATGCTAATTTTCTTATTCGTGAACCTTACTCTTGTTTCATACTTGGTTTTATTATTTATTCAGTATAAAGACTACGTTTATTATACCATGCTTTCATCGGAACCCACGTTGATGATGAGTCCGATTATGGGCTAATCGTTATCGTAGGGTTCTAGCGGATTTATTTATGGATTTCTTTAGTTGATTTGTTTCGATACCTTAGTGTGTAGTGATTGTATGATAACCTAGTATTGGTTGTGCTTATTCCTCTTATGAGCGTTGCGAACTTATAAGATAGTTTGTTAATTCTTAATGAAGCGACAGTGAATTTAAGGATTTAGAACTTGGCATGCTAGCTTAGGTTCATGTATTTTTTATGCATGATTCGTAGATAATTTTAACCATCTTACTTGCCCTATGTAATTGTTGGTGAGACTGCGTAGCTGTATAAACAGTTACATGATAACTCAACACGATGACAACACTAGAACATGACAGGTTAAAAATACTACGTCTACACAAGAAATCAGGAAGAATGAAGACAAGGCAAATACGAAAAATCAGAAGATTAGAAGAAAGCCTGAAGTCTGTCTATAGGTCACTGAAAGAAGTTCATTAATATGATCATGCCCTAATAAAGAACAAAGGTTAAAGACTTTCAGGGTTTCAGAAATGTTGAAGATTCAGTATTCAAGTGCTACCGGAAGATTTCAGTGTATTGGCATTGATTGAAGATAGACAGTGTTCGAAGCATAGGAATCTGAAGAATTGAAGACAGGGTATAGACAGAGGTTAATGAAGACGTTGTCTAAAGTACCAGAAAGGAGGATTTCAGGGAAAGTACAGTTGTTTATTAACAGTCAGTGTCTGAAGCGATAAAGTTGAGGCAATCTTAACAATTTGATCAAGGCCATAATACGAAGACCTGAATCGGGGTTAGTCGTTTGTGAACCAGACCAGTTGCAATAGGCGTCAACAACTCGTGAAAGGAATCTGGGTATTATTTATAGAAGAATTGTTAAGTTAAGGAACGTACTTGGATTGAACGTTTATCTGTTAAAGTACGAGAAGAGGTGTGCGGGGTATACAGCTAAACAGCTCAGGGGACTGGCGAAACTCAAAGTTTAATTGTTAAATTAAATAAATTATTTAATGAACTTTAATATAATTTATTTAATAAACTTAAAATGATTTATCTTATAAACTTTAAATAAGTTTATTTTATAAATCTAAATTGGTTTATTTATATAAGTTATATTTAAGTTAATTTTATAAATTAATTTAGTTACAATTTAAACTTTAAAAGAAAATAAAAAAAAAAGTAAAAAGAAAAAGAAAATAGAAAAACAAAAAAAAGAAAAGAAACAAAAAGAAAACAGAAAAAAAGAAGAAAAGAAAAAAAGAAAAAAAACAAAAGAATACAAAAAAAGGAAAAAGGAAAAAGAAAAAAGAAATAAAAAAAATAAAAGAATAAACCAAATCAACGTGTACATGTACATGTTTTTATTCAAGTACCTTAACGTATACTTGCACAAAACTGTCGCCACAGAGGTTTCGTGTTGGTTCACAAGGTGAACTAATAACCCCGTGGTCGTCACAGGCATGTTAGTGTATTAGTAATCAATTTTATTTGTACTGATAGTAACCTGTCGTCACAGAGCAACACAACTCTCCTATACCTACCTTGTCGCCACACAAGCTATCTCCTTGTCAACACAGAAGCCACTCATCCTAAGCCACACAATTTTATTGTGTATAAAGTCTACACTTTGCAGCAGAAGATAGAGAGTCATTCATTCTGAATTATTTTCTAAACATCATCTCTCCCAAAAGAGAAGTGAAAATAGCAGCATTGATTTACAGAGAAGCTCAAACTTTTTGTTTATCCATTTAATTTCTCACCGGAGTAACGTTATAATACCCGATTTAACTCTTATATATTATTAGGGGCATTATAATTATTACCCGGTAATTAAATCCTAGTACAAATAAAAGTTATATCATTTTATAGGATTTGATTTGTAAATCTTTGTAGTAGCTAGGAACTTTGTTGTTCTTAGATTGTAGCCGATTAATTTATTTATCGGAGTGTAGCAACACCCCTCGAGGATTTATATACAAATATATATTTCCGCGAATATCTTTTGTTCCTTATTTTATTATTCCAAACACTATTCCTCTCAAGAACACGAAACCACTAACCGAGCACTAAATATTTTATCCGCTAAAGGTTCGAAAGAATTTTTAATTTAGTGATTATCGTATTCAACCCCCCTTCTACGATAATTCGATACCTAACAATTGGTATCAGAGCCTACTGATTGATACACAAATCAGGATCTTTAAATAAATTTATTTTATTAATTTGAATTTACATAAATTTATTTTATGAATTTTATTTAAATTAATTTTATTTTATAAATTTTATTTAAATAAGTTTATTATTTAAACTTGAATAAGTTTATTTTATAAACTATATTTAAATAAATTTATTTTATAAATTTGATTTAAATTAAATTATAATTTAAATTATAGTAATTAAATTTTTTAATTTAAATTAATTTTGTGGTTCATTTTCAGATATAATGGCTGCCAATTACTTGATTCTTTGTAATTACAGAAGGTATTATTTGCTGCCATTAGTGAACAAGTGTACAAACTAAAAACAAGCGTTTTTGGCACCCGTGGTTTGCAATCAGCACGCGCAGTAAAACAAGAAAAGGGACACGACAAATGGTTGTCTGGTGAAGCCACGCGCGAGTTTAACTTGGACTCGACTAGAAAGCAACGCGCGCGTGGAAACATATCCTGAGGTTTGGTTACGTGCTTTCGCCACAAAATAAAAACAGCTGAGCTTCTGTTGACGCACACGCGCGGTACAGCCGACTTTGGAAATACACGCGCGAGGCACAAAGCTGCTCAGGTTTTTTTTTTTTTTTTTTTTTTGCCAAGAGCTGCTCAGGTTTTTGGTTGGCTGACAGATAATTAATCCAAGGCCAAAACGTTTTGGATCGCCACAGAGAAATTCTCGTCGCCACAGCCTGCATTTGTCGCCACAGGGAGTAATTAGAATATGTACCCTCCTGGCACACCCTCTAGTCGCAACAAAATCCAGAGTCTTCAGGTGTCGCCACAGATGAATTATTTTAGGTTCTGTACATTTCTGTTGCCCCTAATTTTTTCATTTGATTTATTTATTTTTTTGATAAAATTTAAAATTCTTTAATTTAATTTTTTCTTAGATAATAATTTTCGTTTTATTTAATTTTTAAGAAAATTCAAAATTCTTGAAAATTAGATTCTATGTAAATATTTATTTTTGATTAATTTATTTTCTAAGAAAATTAAGGATATTGGAAATTTAAATGTCTCTTAAGTATTAAATTAAGGGTACTCAAAGGTAGACTCAGAATTCTTCCAGGCTTTTAAAGTGGATTTTAATCTTTCGAAGAAATTTTTCTCGAAGGTTTTAAGACAACTCTATGATTCCAGATTATATAGTCACACAGTTGTTTATACCAATGCTATATTTATCCGGGAATCAATAAGATCATACAGGCAGGAATTGTGGAGGTCAAAGAGAATATTGGGGACAAACAAATATCTCAGTTACATGCATTAAGGTTGGAACCTCAAGACAAAATGTAAGAGTTACTAATAGCTGAATCAAAAGAAGCTCAAGTAGAAGTACTCGAGGGACTGGACGTCAGGGCAGTGTTTCACATGTCAGGGAAGTTTGGTCGTATCAGATTCACAAGGAGTACATAAGCTATTTCCAAGGATCGAGCCTATCTATTCTGAAGCAGAGACTTTTACGGATTCAGTTCAAGGGGTGATTACAAGACTGAGAATGAGATATAAACAAGATTTGATAGCTACAGGTATGACAAGCAAATGTGTCAAGTAACTATCAGGGGTTTTGCTACAACAGAACAAGAAGCTTAACAAACAATGATGAGTAGGGATTCAGTTGAAGAGTTGTGACAAAGGTGGAATGTTTTCTTAAGGAAGAAGCCAATCAAAACTTATAGTGCAAGGGAAAGAGTTGTGATGGATCAGATGACGAGAATCATAAATATCTTGCTTTCACATCAATCTCTGAAGATGGTCCAACTCACATATCTCAGGTTTCAATTTCTTAAACCACTGCAATATTTTGTTCTCAATATTCAATGCATGATAAGATCTTAGTGTTTAAATGTTTAACACTCGCACAAGCATGATAGCATCACACATAGATAATACTGAACTAGTTCATTAGATAATTTTTCTGGTAACTAGGATTGATGTTTAACTCGTGCATGCTACTTTAGATGATCTTAACTATGTGTTTAAATATTTGTATAATATGATTAATTGCTTTAGTGAGGTATATGTTTTTCCAGCATGTAAGACATGTTGTGTATATGTTGTGTACTTGATGATTTCATGAACAAAACACCTTAGTAGATATTACTTAGTGAAATAATGTAGCACTCGACGGATAAGATTTATAGTCCAGATAGATGACTCATTATAGTCCCGACGGATGATGACTTATTATCCATCGAGTGAGTAGCTTATGTAACAATAAGTCTGTAGCACATTTCTGCATTCACCATTGTATAGATTCTGTAAGTAGTATTCAAGTCATGTTGACTTTAACAAGATATGCAGAATAGGTTGATTAATTGTACATAGATGATGTCTTGTAATTCTGCATAAATGAAATGAAGTCAAGTGCCAGTTTGCTACCCGACGGATAACCTACAATGAAGTCGACGGATGATCAAATAGACAACCCGACGGATGATCAATAACTCGACGGATGATCATGAACCCGACGGATAAAAAATTCAAATATCTGTTGACAGTGACAACACAGTCACATGCGTCGAGTGGATGCAAATGGAATGTGGTAGCCTATTTAACTGGGTTTTCGAGAACAAAGAAGCATTGCCATTTCCATGCTATTATGAAGATATTCAAAAGTGCTGGAATAGAGTAATGAAGTAGCATTGTAATAGATTAGATAGTTTTTGTTTTATTATCTTGTCTTATAACTTTGTAATCTTGGTGATATATAAACTAAGTAGTAGCAACTAAGACACTATCGATCTAATCAAGAAAGCAGAGAAACATTTGTAAGCATGATTCTTAGCATTTCTCTGTAGTCTTAGAAGTTCAATTGTTGTAAGCAGCCGTGAGCATTTCTGCACACAGGGTTCTCTCGATATATAATATATATCTCTGGTGGAATCATTCAAATCCACCAGAAAGTTTTTAAAGACTCTTGTTTTAATTACTTGTATTTTGATTCAGTTAAGTTTTTATTCCGCATTGTGCTAATCAATACACTTATATTTATATTTGAGTTAGAACATTTTATTTCAAGAAAAAGTTTCAAGAATTCCATTCAACCCCCCCTTCTGTAATTCTTGTCATATTGTCAAGGGACTAACAATTGGTATCAGAGCAAGCTCTTAACTTACAAAGAGTTTAAAGATCAAAATAATACAGCAAGATGAACAAGAAGGATGTTGGAGTCAAGATCCCTTTTCTAGATAAAGATAATTACCATCATTGGAAGGTAAAGATGCATCTTCATTTGCTTTCTCAAGATGAGGCCTATGTTGACTACATAGAAAGAGGCCCTCATGTTCCAATGAGAGCAGCAACAGGAAACGAGCCATCAGTCCCCAAGCCAAGGCATGAATGGTCTGTTCCTGATATTGAACAAGTCAGGAAGGATAAAAAGGCCATGAACATCCTGTTTAATGGAGTTGATGGAGATATGTTTGACAACATTATCAACTGCAAAACTGCCAAGGATCTTTGGGATACAATACAGATAATCTGTGATGGCACTGAGCAAGTTAGAGAAAATAAGATGCAGCTCTTGATTTAGCAATATGAGCATTTTCACAATGAAGAAAGTGAGTCTCTCACTGACATTTTTAGTAGGTTTCAAAAACTACTAAATGCTCTAAAGTTGCATGGAAGGATCTATCAGACAAAAGACTCCAATCTGAAATTCCTTAGATCTCTTCCAAAGGAATGGAAACCAATGACAGTCTCATTAAGAAACTCACTGGATTATAAGGAGTGTACTTTGGAGAGATTGTATGGCATCCTGAAAACCTATGAGCTTGAAATAGAGCAGGATGAAAGGATGGAGAGAGGAAAGAAGAAAGGAGGATCTATTGCACTAGTTGCTGAGTTGGAAAAGGAGAAGGAAGTAAAGATGGAAGCTGTTGAATCAACTTCAAGGGTCTGTGAGAACAAGGGCAAGGGGCTTGCAGTAGAAAGTGAAGATTCTTTGAGCCAAAATGACATGGAGGACATTGATGAACACTTAGCATTTCTTTCCAGGAGATTTTCCAAGCTCAAGTTCAAGAAGAACTTTGGAGCAACCAAGCCAAATAGAAACATGGTGGATAAATCAAGATTCAAATGTTTCAAATGTGGCTTGGCAGGGCATTTTGCCAGTTAGTGTAGGAAGTCAGATTCCAGTAAGAAAAAGTTTGAGCCAGTTGATTATAAGCAAAAATACTTTGAGCTGCTCAAACAAAAGGAAAGGGCTTTCATAACACAAGAAAATGACTGGGCAGCAGATGACCTGGATGAAGATGTCAGCTATGTCAATCTAGCCCTAATGGCCAAGTCTGATGAGACAGATTCAAGTTCTTCAAGTAATCAGGTAATTACTACAAACCTTGCACATTTATCTAAAGCTGAGTGTAATGATGCCATAAATGACATGTCTACAGAGTTATATCATTTGCGTGTCACACTTAAGTCTCTTACTAAAGAAAATGCCAAAATCAAAGAAAATAATTTGTCTTTGAGTGAGAGAAATAATGTGCTTGAGTCCCAGTTTATTGATTTTGAAAAATTAAGAATTGAGTGTAAAATTGCCAAGGAGGAATTAACTGAGTCCTTGAAGAAAGAGGAAATTTTAAAGAAGCAGCTCGAGCGTGAACAAGAGGCGATTAAAGCATGGAAAACATCCAAGGATGTCCATGCTCAAATCACCAAAGTTCAAGGAATTGAGTCTTTCTGTGATGCAGCCTGAAAAAAGAACAAAGAGAAACTAGAACCTAATTTGGTAGATGGAGTGCTTATAGATGTAGACTCGACGGATGATGAGGATCATCCGTCGGATAACAAAAGGTGTTATCCGTCGAATGATGAAAATCCTCATCCGTCGGCTGTGAGCAAGCCTATCAGTAAAGCCAAACTTGTTAAGCTGAATGAGAAGTATGGGTCTGTTTCCAAGAACTTTGTTTCAGGAGAATCGAGTCAAGTTAAGAAAGGGAAAAAGGCTAATGTTGGTCACATGACTGTCAAACAGTTAAGTGATAGACTTGAAAAGATTGAGGTAAAAACAGAGACCAAAAAGAAAAACAATAGGAATGGTGAAGTAGGGATTAACAAACACAATAACTACACACCTGATAAATATGCTCCTAGAAAAATCTGTGTCAAGTGTGGTAGTGTAAATCATTTGTCTCTTAATTGTAAATCTGCCATGCCTACTTCCATGTCTGTGCAACCTCAATTTCCTAACATGAATGCCATGCCTCCCATGCCTGTTAATGCTATGTCTATACAGAACATGAATGCACAGTTTGCTAATATGTCATTTGCACCTAATCCTTATTATGCTGCATATAGTATGCCACAAATGCCATTTAGCATGCCTTACTGGAACAACATGTTTACACATAGCATGCCATTTCCTATTAGTCATAATATGCATGATAATTCTGTTGCAATGAATGGTTTCAAAGGCACAACTCAAATGACTAAGGATGAATCTGAAATTCCTAAGTCAAATAAGATAAAGCCTAAGAAACAGAAAAAGAAAGCTAACAAGGCAGGACCCAAGGAAACTTGGGTACCAAAATCAACTTGATTTGATTTTGATGTGTGCAGGGAAACAGAAAGAATCTTTGGTACTTGGATAGTGGTTGTTCAAGACACATGACTGGTGATTCTACCCTGCTCACAGAGTTTAAGGAGAGAGCTGACCCAAGTATTACTTTTGGAGATGACAACAAGGGTTATACTGTGGGATATAACTTGTTTTCAAAGGAAAATGTCATCACTGAGGAGGTTGCCTTAGTGGATGGTCTCAAACACAACTTGTTGAGTATCAACCAGCTTTGTGATAAAGGCAACTCAGTAACCTTCAATTCAGAAGCCTGTGTTGTGACTAATAAAAGTAGCAACAAAGAGACCATGAATGAGCTAGTGAAGAAAGAACTGGTTAGAGGCATTCCTCTAATGGAATTTTTTAAGGATGGACTGTGTGATGCCTGCCAAAAGGGAAAGCAGATTAAAGTATCATTCAGGAAGAAACTTAATTCAACAATTGAAGAGCCTTTGCAACTGCTTCACATGGATTTGTTTGGACCAATCAACGTGTTGTCCATCTCTAGGAAAAGATTTTGCCTAGTAATTGTAGATGATTTCTCAAAGTTCTCTTGGACATATTTTTTAAAGTCTAAAGATGAGGCTAGTGAAATCATCATCAATCACATAAGGCAAGTCAATAATCATCCTGATTTCAAGGTTAGAAGAATCAGGAGTGACAATGGAACTGAGTTCAAGAATTCTGTCATGAGAGCATTTTGTGAGGAAAATGGGATTCTGCATGAGTTTTCAGCAGCAAGGACTCCACAACAGAATGAAGTAGTGGAAAGGAAGAACAGATCACTTATTGAAGCTGCAAGGACTATGCTTGAAGAATCTAAACTGCCAACATATTTCTGGGCTGAAGCTGTAAATACTGCATGCTACACTCAGAATATTTCTTTGGTTAATCAAGCCAGATGCATGACTCCCTATCAATTGTTTAAGAATAAGAAGCCAACTCTAAATTTTCTTCATGTTTTTGGCTGCAAGTGCTATATTCTGAGAAATCAAACTGATCAAAATGGAAAGTTTAATGCTAAAGCAGATGAAGGAATTTTTGTTGGATATGCTGTTGGTAAAACATATAGAGTCTACAATCTAAGAACAAACATTGTTGTGGAATCAATACATGTTGTGTTTGATGATAAATAGATTGAAGGACTGAAAGATGGAGATTACCATGAGAGCCTCAAATTTGACAATGTGGAGATAGTTAGTGATGATAGTGATGATGAGAGTGATCAAGAAACAATATCTAAGGATAATGTAGATAAATCTACTACCAATGAAGCACAAAACTCAACATCTGTCGAGTTGCATAATGCTTCATCCGTCGGAAGGCAATCTGCGTTATCCGTCGGTAGACAACCAGCTTCATTCGTCGGTACTCAAAATTCACCATCCGTCGGGTTATCAAAAGGAGCAGGAAGTCAATATATCACCTATAGAAAGTGCCCCATTCTCAAATCAAAGATCCACAAACTCAGGGGGAGTTTCTAACAATCAAAACTCAATCACACATCAAGACAACAATGAGGTTTCTTCATCTAGAGCTAATCTACCTCAACCAAGGAAATGGACAAAAGATCAACCTTTTGAGCTTATCATTGGTGATGTGTCTTCTAGAGTTCAAACAAGAAGAGCAACTCAGGAAGAATGTCTATACATCAGCTTTCTTTCAAAAAAAGAACCAAAGAAGGTAGAAGAAGCTTTGTTGGATCCTGATTGGATTTTAGCTATGCAGGAGGAGCTAAACCAATTTGAAAGGAATAATGTATGGAAGCTGGTGCCCAAGCCTAAAGGAAAGAATCCAATTGATACCAAATGGGTATTCAGAAACAAGATGGATGAAAATGGCATAGTAGTCAGGAACAAAGCTAGATTGGTTGCTAAGGGCTATTGTCAGCAAGAAGGAATAGATTTTGATGAAACATTTGCTCCTGTTGCAAGACTTGAAGCCATCAGAATCTTCTTAGCCTATACAGCCCATGCCAATTTCAAGGTCTATCAAATGGATGTCAAAAGTGCTTTTCTAAATGGAGATTTGGAGGAAGAAGTCTATGTCAGTCAACCTCCTGGATTTAAAGATCCAAATTTTCCAGAACATGTCTATTATCTTTTGAAAGCACTTTATGGACTGAAGCAAGCACCCAGAGCCTGGTATGACACTTTATCAAAGTTCCTTTTGGAAAATCACTTCACAAGAGGTATTGTAGATAAAACTCTATTTTTCAGAAATGTTAATGGCTCTAGTATACTTGTTCAAATTTATGTAGATGATATTATTTTTGGCTCTACAGATGAGAAAATTTGTAAAAAGTTTGCCAAATTGATGCAAAGTAAGTATGAAATGAGTATGATGGGAGAACTAACTTACTTTCTTGGCTTACAAGTTAAGCAAATTAGTGATGGAATATTCATTAGTCAAACTAAATATATTTTTGATCTTTTAAAGAAGTTTGATCTAATGGATTTCACATCTGCAAAAACTCCCATGGCCACTGCAACTAAGCTTGAATTAAACACTACCGAAAAGTCTGTGGATATTTCAAGTTATAGAGGCATGGTTGGCTCACTTCTGTACTTAACAGCTAGTAGGCCAGATATAATGTTTGCTACATGTTTATGTGCTAGATTTCAGGCTGATCCTAGAGAATCTCACTTAATAGATATTAAGAGAATTTTCAGATATCTCAAGGGAACACCAAATCTCGGCATTTGGTATCCTAGAGATTCTGTTTTTGATCTAACTGGTTATTCAGATGCAGATTATGCAGGTTTTAGAATTGATAGAAAAAGTACAACATGAACCTGTCAATTTCTAGGAAACAAGCTTGTGTCCTGGTTCAGTAAAAAGCAAAATTCAGTTTCTACTTCTACAACTGAAGCTGAATATATTGCTGCTGGTAGTTGCTGTGCACAGATCTTATGGATGAAAAATCAATTGCTAGACTATGGTTGGCAAGTTGAAAGGATTCCTATTTTCTGTGATAACACAAGTGCAATTGTCATCACTGAAAATCCAGTCCAACATTCAAGGACAAAGTACATAGATATCAAGTACCACTTCATAAGGGAACATGTAATGAATGGTACTGTGGAACTACATTTTGTTCCAAGTAAGAAGCAGCTTGCAGATATATTTACCAAGCCACTGGATGAATTCACCTTTTCAAGGTTGGTAAGTGAGTTAGGTATGCTTAATTACTCTTAAATCTATCTGAGTTAATTTGCAGTTGAAATGCAGCCAAAAATTTAATTGATTTGTCAGTCATAGATGAGATTTTGGCTTAGTCAAAATTTACATCTCGACGGATGATCCTTATCCATCGAGTTTGATCATCCGTCGATATACTATTTGCTAATAAAAATCAATTACATTTCTGGAATATTTTATGTCTCGACGGATAACAGTTTTTCCTCATCCGTCGAATTGTCTTAATCTCAGACGTTAATTCCCTGTACATTATCCATCGAGTATACTTACAGTTTCTAAGCATAACACGACGGATAATGAGTGGAAGTTTTACAGTTTATTTTTAAACGGCTATTTTAGGCAATTTCTATTGGTTACTTTATTTTACTTTATAATTTTTATCAGTTATTTTTGAGATAGTATAAAAGCTTATTTCATTGCTATTGCTTTTCTTTTATCATTCTCAATTCAACTGCTCTAATTTCATTCTCTCTCAAAAAGCACTTACTCTCTTTCTCTTCAAGCTTTTATTCTCTAACAATGGCACCTGTTGTAAAGATTATGTCTCAAACTGGGTTCATTTATGAGAAGAACAATTTCACCGCACTAGTGAATAAGGGTATTCAGCAATCTGGAGACTATCACAAGATGATGGACTTTGTGAAGAATTGCAAGCTCAACTATGCCATGCTGGAATCACCCACAATCTTTTGTGAAGTTGTTGAAGAGATGTGGACCACTGCTACCTACAATTCTACAGATAAGACCATCACTCTAACCATTAAAGGTAAAGAATTCTGTATCAATAGTGATGTGATAAAAGCATGTTTTAAAATTCCTGATAACAATGTGACTTCACCACACACTGACACTGATATAATCAATATGCTTAATTCCATGCACTATGCACTTCCTACTTCTAAACTGAGTGATATTAGGAGAATGGGTCTTAGGAAAGAGTGGAGTTTCTTTTGTGATGTGGTTACAAAGGTTTTCTCAGGAAAGATCAGTAATTTTGATTCAGTGAATTTCCATGCTTAACATGCTCTACATGCTAGTTACAAATAAATTCTACAATTTCAGTGATCTTGTCTTGTTTGAGTTAGGTTTTAAATTAGGAGAGTTAAATAAAAGAGGTAAGAATGTGTATTATGCTAGATTTCTTATGCTATTAGCTAACCACCTCTGTGAAGAGATTGTGCTTAAGAACCCTAACAACAAACTAGATTGTTGGGTTCAAGAGAGAAGGCTCATTGCAGATTTGAACAGGGCCAATCATCACAAGGATGTTCCAATGTTCTATTTTCCTGTAATGCAAGCACCTTAGGTAAGTGAGGTAAGTTCACCTATCCTTACAACTATTCCAACCTCCACAATTTCTTTGAGTTCAAGTGTGGCTATGACAACTGTGTCAATGACCAAACAGTTGCCTACCAAACCTGCCAAACCTTCAATTACTTCTAAATCCAAATCAAAGAAAGCCCCCTCTGGTATCTCCCAAAAGATGCCAGTTGAAAAATCCACTAAATCCAAAGAGGAGAGTGTGAAGGAGGGTAAGTTAGGTGAGGGAAGGGGTGAACATAAAAGAAACCCCAAGAATAAGGTTGGAGAGTTGAGTGAATCCCAGCCTAGCCACACTGCAGTTTCCCAACAAACTGTAGTGCTTAAAAAGGACAAAAGCTCATTTCTAGCTGCATCCTCCCAAAAGGATGTAGCTATTGAACAAAGCTCTCAACCAAGAGCACATGCCAAGAGGGTTAGGGACACAAGCTCACCCCAAACTTATGCCAGAAAGAAGAAATCAAAAACCTTTGGGGATGCACAGGGTACACACACTGTGCAAACTGGTGCTAAAGACACAATCACTGCACCTTCACAAATTCAATTTAATGTGGCTGCAATAAATGTGGAGTCACAGCCAAAATCTCTAGTTATAGAAGCACCTCAAACACCAAACTCACCAACAAATTCTCTGGATATGGATATGATAAACACATCAATTCCTGATTCCCCTTCTTTAACTCTGTTGGGGAAGCCAAAATCTAGTGCAAGTGAGCATCATCTTTTAGATGATTTGTAGGCTCACTTGCCAATTCTTTCAGGAACTGTTGTGTCATCTGTGCCTAAAATATTTTCAATCAGCACAGAGTCAACAATAGTTTCTATTCTCAGCTCATTCATTTCTACTCTCTCGATGGATATTGCTCATCCGTCGAGTAGTGATTGTATCCCGACGGATAAGCCTAACAACAGTTATCCGTCGGATAGCAAAACCACTCACTCGATGGATATTACCCATCCATCGAGTATCTCTGCACAATTTCAAACTTCAATTATTTCAAGTGCAGAAGATTTGGTGGTTGTACAGTCACTCTTAGGATTGAGAGAGAAGAGTGTTTTGAGTGAGAGTCTGGGTTGCTCCCAGGAAAAAGGAGAGGAAATGAGTGAAAATCTGCAATCCATTTCTTCAGGATTGGTAAAAGAGAGTGAGAGGAGTCCCACCTTAGTAGGTGAAGGTGAGGGTGTGAGGGTGGGGAGCCAGGGTGAGACCCTGATACAACAAAAGAGAGAAAATGAGAGAAATGCAGGTATTAGAGCAATAAGGATGGATGCCATTGCTAGTGAGTCAATGAATGTTCAGGATGCAGACAGGGAAGGACTATCCCAGCATCCTAAAGCTGTTATATATTCTACTTCCCTTGATGCTTAGGCATTTACTCACCCTGTTCCAGCTTATCAACTTTTAGCTGAACAGGGCAATGACAATGCAGAAAGGATGCTGAATTTGGTGCATACCACACAGTCTCTAATGAGAGCTAATGATGCCATCACAACTTTGCCTTCTACAACTGGTGATGTGGACTATGAGACTAGTGGTTCAGCTGATTTCTTTGGAGATGGGAGTGGGGATAGTGAAGATGAAGCAATGGACATAGGGGGAGAAGTGGGCTCAAGTTCAAGGTCAGGTACGCCATCATGGGCATTCTCAAAGCACTGTAATGAGCATTACTTCAAGACAACCCTGATCCAATTAATCAATCAGACCAATACTGCTCTTCAATCCACTACCAATGCCAGCACCAAGAAGCTCCTTCAGGCACATCTAGCCTCCCTGCAACTTCAACAAATCCAAGGCTTCTAGCATGCTAGCGATGTGAATACTATGAAGAATGATATTGAGGAGATGAAAAAGGCTATTTCAGACAGGATAGATTCTAAACTTCCAGAAGCTACAATGCTTGACATCAAGAGGCAATTAAGGAAAAATTCTGATCTGTCAACCAAGATAGATGCCTTGGACAGAAGAATGTCAGCCATAGAAGCATCTCTAACTGCCATTCATCTCCATCAAGCCCAACAGACTGATCTACTTCAAAAACTGGTGGCTGCTCAGACCCCCTCATCTGCTCAACTTGATGATAACAAAAAGGGGGAGAAAGGATCAAGTGAGGGGGAGAGGCTTCAAATTTATATCACTAAAGTAATTGTACCTTCAATTACTATCTCAAAGCTATCAGTTACAGATAGCATAGATCTAATCAATGCAGCAGCAACCAACTTAAGAGTAGCTGATAAGGACAAGTTGAGTTTAGTCAACTGGGAGAAGATTGATGAGAAAATACAGAAAAAGTTTGAACTTGTCAATGAGCCAGTTAAGTCAGCCATCCATCACTCTCAAGTCAAGCAAATCAGTGTGAAAGAGATGAGCATGAATTATTTGGAAAGGGGACAACCTTCCTGCATCAAATCTCCAAAGGCTGAAATAATTCTGAAACCAAGGGTAAACTACTCAAAATCATCATTGAAGAACCCTTTGGACACTGTGTATGAGACTCCCAAGCCTGATGAGAAGAAGCTTCTGTCAAGGTCAATTACTTTATACAAAGATCCAGCTGATTCAGCTTCCAAAAGGAGAATTTCCAAGATCTTCAAAAATGGGAAAGACATTTGTGTGGTGGCTGTACATCCTCAATTTGCTCAAGAAAAGAGAGAAGAAAAGGCTAGATTGAAGCAGAAAAAGAAGCAAGCTGCTCTGGATGCTAAAAAGACTAAACAAAAGAAAGAGCAGATTGTTATCTTGGCCAAGCTACATGCTGCAAACTCATCACAACAAATTCCCTCTCAATTATCTGAAGCTATTGAATCAAAGAATCAAGTTGAACAACAGAAGAAATCTCCAAGAAAGAAGGAATTGGATAAAAGAACTAAAAGGAAATTGGATATTGTTGACAAAGAATTGGAAGATCAATTTCCTAAGGAATCCACACCATCTACAACTCAAGCATCAAAGCCCTCTATGGTATTTGAAGATATCAGGGTGGTGGATCCTTACAGGAATATTCATGGTGAACCTATTGTACCCAAGGATGAGCCAATAGAATGGGAGAACATACCAATTCCTGACTTCAATCTACCAATCCTTAGCAAGCCAAAAAGAACAAAGTCAAGAGCAGTCAAGAAAGTGAAGCTGTCACCTCTCAAATTCAAGTCTCATGTCAAAGCTCAATCTAAAGTCAGTAAGGGAGACTATCTGTACTTGTGTCACATCAAAGAATTTTCTGATCTAAACCTCTATCTGGATGAACTAGATGAAGTAAGAGGAATTGATTCATACAGAAACCTACCTGAAAGGTTAGTGTTCAAGTACAAAGGAGGAAAGGAGATTCAGTGGCCTCTTCACAGGATCCTTCAAGAAAGCCAAGCTATACTGATTAAAGTTTATTCATCCTTCAAGAAGAACTTTGAGTTCAACATTACTGCAAGAAGATTGGTATTGAAGAAGATTGAGGAACTAAGGAGTGTTAGAGCTAAAGATGCACTCCCAAAGACTCTAATCATCCCTTACACAGAGAGAAGAGTGTATCTAAGGCCCTAATGGCTGATTGAGTTCATGGATGACAAAGGTGTGAGAAGATTCTTCAGATTGGAAGACCAATTGAGTATCTCTAGCAATGAGACTCTTTTGGAAATGCAAGGAAAGCTAAATCTCTCTGAATCTGATGAACTGGAATTCCACAGGCAGCTCCAAAATTAGATTGAGGAAAACAACAGAAAGTTTGGAAAGAGATCCAGACCTTCAAGAAACTAGACAAATCTGCTCAGGCTAGAGGAGCATCTTGAAAAATGACTGTGAGCAAAACTTTGTATTTTTATTAATTGAAGCACTTTTCAGTAACATCTACTTTCTCTTAAAGTTATATTTTTAGAGTGTTTTGTTATCATCAAGTATCTCTAAATTTATGGCGACAATTCCAGTAGACATAAATTGGGGGAGATTGTTGTGTATATGTTGTGTACTTGATGATTTCATGAATAAAACACCTTAGTAGATTTTATTTAGTGAAATAATGTAGCACTCGACGGATAAGATTTATAGTCCCGACGGATGACTCATTATAGTCCCGATGGATGATGACTTATTATCCATCGAGTGAGTAGCTTATGTAACAATAAGTCTGTAGCACATTTCTGCATTCACCATTTTATAGATTCTGTAAGTAGTATTCAAGTCATGTTGACTTTAACTAGATATGCATAATAGGTTGATTAATTGTACATAGATGATGTCTTGTAATTCTGCATACATAAAATGAAGTCAAGTGCCAGTTTGCTACCCGACGGATAACCTACAATGAAGTCTAAAGGGTTTTTAGCACATAAACGCAACGAAAACGTAAATTTAAATCTTAAAAAAAACCGAAACCCTCCGCAGGATCCATGCGAAAAATAATATTTAATTCGTAGTTCAATATGTTTACCTTAAGAAGCTTTACGTTAATGGAAAGATGGAGGTCGTTAATAGCGATCCAAGAATGATGAGCGGAGATCCCTAGCAGCTGCTCCTCAAGTGTGAAGCACTCCACCGGTATCCACCAAGAGATCAATGTAATGGAGGAGGAAGAGGTTGAGAGAATTAGTTGCCTCCCTCTATTTCTACTTTAGAATTAGGGTTTTTATTTGGGTTGAGGCAAATAGGGTTTATAATAGTATATTGATAGGCAACATTTTTAGCTGAAAATTTTCCATAAAATATTATTATTATTAACCCTTTAATTGATTATTCTTATTAACCAATTAACTAATAATTAAAATATCTTTTAATCATTAATCTCTTTTCTAAACACTTTAGAAAAATAATTCTCTCACTTGATTTAATTTCCAAAATTAAATTCTTAATTAATAATATTAAGAATTAATTAAATCTCATTTAATCAATTATTAAATCTGCTAATTAATTATTTATTTCACAAATAAATAATTACCAGCCATTATTAATTAATTTCTCCACCATTAAATCATTCTCTTTTATGGTGTGACCATGTAGGTTCAATATTAAGCCGGTAGTAGAAATAAATAATAATAAAACTATTTTATCATTATTTATATAAATTTTCTAATTCATTAAATATGATTAATTAATAAATTAATCATATTTATTCTACATCGTGAGGGATACTTCTCAGCATATCGCGACTATCCGGATAATACGAATTCACTGCTTAGAATACCAAGAACCTATTCAGTGAGTAGTTACCGTACAATCAATTCCTTCTACCCTGCAATGTCACGATTAAATACAAGGCATGGAACTTATGTCAAGCCTATCTTATTTAATCATTTGCTTTCCCATTCACCATGCTTAGTTCTTCTATTTAATGTAAATTAGAAACTCCTTTCTAATTTCATTCACTCTGGCAAGAGATTCCTGAACTAGAATAAGTGGATCAGCATTGAACATTCTCTTCCTTCACTGGAAGGGGTAGATCCTTTATTGATCATACACTATCTTCGTGTACAAATTCCTATACCCAGTAGAGCCCTTATAATTGTCCCTGGAGACTAAGAACTAAACCAAAGCATAGTTCAGTGTACACAAGATGACTGTGATGATCTCAAGTCTAAGGATACTTGTACAACTATCACTATGTGAACAACTGTTGACACGTGAGTGAACTCCATCAGTTGTTCAGCTGTGTGAGTCATGTTTAGTGAACTTATTCTATAATAAGCACCTACATACTAGCTATAGTGTCACCACACAAATGTCTATGAGAACAGACATCCTTCATAATGAAGCAAGCATAGTATGTACCGATCTTTGCAGATTACTAATTACCAGTTAGTAATCCTACGACCAGGAAATATTTAAGTTTAGACTTATCATCTTTTAGGACTCATTATTATGATCTCATCATAATCCATAAAAAGCTTTACTCTAAACTATGGTATATCTTATTTAAACACTTAAATAGATAAAGCCCGCAATAAAACCAAAACAAGTCTTTTCTTAATATCAATGAAATCAAAACAGATTACATAAAAGTTATTCCTAAATTATCATACATGATTGGACTTAGGACACATCTCTTTCAAAGTCGACGGATGATCAAATAGACAACCCGACGGATGATCAATAACTCGACGGATGATCATGAACCCGACGGATAAAGAATTCAAATATCTGTTGACAGTGACAACACAGTCACATGCGTCGAGTGGATGTAAATGGAATGTGGTAGCCTATTCAACTGGGTTTTCGAGAACAAAGAAGCATTGCCATTTCCATTCTATTATGAAGATATTCAAAGGTGCTGGAATAGAGTAATGAAGTAGCATTGTTATAGATTAGATAGTTTTTATTTTATTATCTTGTCTTATTACTTTGTAATCTTGGTGATATATAAACCAAGTAGTAGCAACTAAGACACTATCGATCTAAGCAAGAAAGCAGAGAAACATTTGTAAGCAGGATTCTTAGCATTTCTCTGTAGTCTTAGAAGTTCAATTGTTGTAAGCAGCTGTGAGCATTTCTGCACACAGGGTTCTCTCGATATATAATATATATCTCTGGTGGAATCATTCAAATCCACCAGAAAGTTTTTAAAGACTCTTGTTTTTAATTACTTGTGTTTTGATTCAGTTAAGTTTTTATTCCGTATTGTGCTAATCAATACACTTATATTTATATTTGAGTTAAAACATTTTATTTCAAGAAAAAGTTTCAAGAATTCCATTCAACCCCCCTTTTGTAATTCTTTTCATATTGTCAAGGGACTAACAAGACATTTGTTTATGATTATCTCCTGTATCCTAATACAATGTGATTTAGTCATTCGATCTGAATTGTTTGTTAAGATGTATTAATTTATAATTGGATTGAGATAGCTGGATGAGATTTATCAACATGATTGGACTAGATAGAATTAGTGATTTTTTGTTAATTCTGTGTGTTCCATATCATGCCTGTCTTGCTTAATTTTTATGTGTAATGTTTCTGAATGAATGCCATGTATTCTTAATACAATGCTTGCTTATTCTTTATGCAATAAATGCATCTCCCGGTACTTGCATTAATTATAGAAAAAACATGTTTAGGATTTCAATAGGGCAAAGACTGCTAGTCCTCCTTATATAAGGTTGGAACCATTTTCCCCTAGCCTAGAGACAAATCTGTCAAGGGTATTTAAATGGAGAAGATGGTCAGTCAAAGATAAGAATTAGCATGATAAGGTAGCAGCTGTTGGTATATCTGTTTATAGTAAAATATCTAATCCAATTGGACCCAAACTGATAAGTTGGGTACCAAATACTGTTAATCCATTTGTGAGTGCAGGACATAACATGTTAATTGATTTATATGTATTCTTGGTAATTCATACTCAAGGCATATGATCAAAGAAAGAGCCTCACAATCAAATGTAATCAACAAAAGCTATTCCGTCAATAATCTTTGAAGATGACAACAAAGGTTTTCAATACGGGACAAGTTATACAAATAAAGGGATGTCATCATGAATTGAAAAATTGGTATCACTGATAACAACTAATCATTGGAGTAATTGATAACAATTGAAGCAACTTCCTTGCTGGAGAATCAAGGCACAAATCCTCTTATCAGACAGTTCTGCATCAAAGAACAAAATGTCAATTCAATGAAGGATTAGTGTCTCATCTGAAGCAGGAAGATTGAGAAGCTTGCTCTTCTTAGAGTAAGGAAAGAATATGCTCATGGCTAGACTAGAATCTCAGGAAAGGTGAAGTCAATGGTTTCTAGTGTAAAGCTTCATCTGATAAAAGTTTAGCTATGGCATTAGAAGCTCTCATCCTTGAACATCAACTCAAGGAACTCTTTTGTAAAAAGGGTCTGGTGAGAGGACTGCCTCATCTGGAATTCAAAAGATGATAAATGTGAGGCATATCAGAAAGAGAAGTCAAAGAAAACATCACATCAAAGCAAAGATATATTTTAGTGATGGTGGATGACTACTCTTAACACAAAGGTGTTGATTCGTGCATTCTTAAGACAAGACATCACAGATGGTGATTGATCACATCAAAGAAGATCAAACTGGAAGTAACTGTAGAGACATATTCAGCACTGGGAGCTCCATGTCATGATGGAGTGGTACAAGGAAAGAACCAGAACTTGATTAAAGGTATAAGAGAAATATCAAGCTAATCAAGACTTTCTAAATACCAAAGGGCTGGAGTAGTCAAAATAGTTTGCAATAAGTAAGATCAAGCCTTGATCTGGATGTATACATGAAGACCACTAATGAGTTAATGGCCAACAGAAGCAAATACTGGATAACCTCAAAGCATTTGGAGAGAATGTTCTACAGTTAGAATATTTTCCATGGCTACTCAGTGGAGTCTATAACCTACATGGCATTTGTGGTTGATCAACATAAGATGATTAAAAGTCTAAGTGCACAGTTCAACAACTCAATGCTCCAAGCTGTTATAGAAGAAATTGATGGTATTGATGATTCATATCCAACCAGTGGAATGGCAATGTATAATACATCTCATTATTTCAATGAAGTCAGTCAGCAAGGGTAAGGATTTTCAGAAAATCCCAGCAATAGCTTAGGGGGAGCAATAGAAGGATCAACTAGTCAGACACAACACCACATTAAAAATTCAGAGGACACAACAAGAACATATCTACTGAGACAAAGGGTTTGATGTCAAGTCTATTCCCAGAGTCTAGTTTATAAGTGATCCAGATGGTGGAGTATTGATTAGCAGGGCTACTGAGTATAAATGAGTATCTCTATAGTTTTCTATCCAAGGAAGAAACTAAGAAAGTTACAGAAGCTCTGATAGATCCGGATTGATTGGGTGATTGCAAAGCAAAATGAACTCAATCAGTCAGCAAGCATATTTTAGGGAAGCTATTATCCAAACCAAATGATAATATTGTAATTGGTACAAGGATAACCAGAAGTCAAACTGGATGACAATGGCATTGTTACGAGGGACAAGGATAAACTGGATGCTAGGTTATTATCAGGAAGCAGTATCTGACAGAAAGCACCAGTGACGAGACTTGAGGATATTACGACATATCAGGCACCTGATGCACATTACACTTGGAATTGGACTCTAGTAGATGTGTGCAAGTGCACTCCTGGTTGGTGAGTTAAAAGTGGAAGTCAATGCACCACAGTTCATGGACTTTGCAGTTACAGATCTATTGGACTATGAATATCTCTTCTTCACAATCTCACTTCAGGTTGCTATGAACTAGTGTACTACTCAAGAAATCGTCAAGGACATGGTATGGCACTCTAACTGAAGTTGTAGTTAAATATGATATAGTAGAGTCATCATATTAATAACTCTCGTATAATTAGGCACAAACATATTATTTTATATGTGCAGTGATATAATGATAATGTTATATGTTGGTCTAATAACAAAGACTTGTGCAAGATTATTTGCTAAGTAATTGCAGAGTAGGTATGGAGGAGCGTGTTGGAAAGGTTGCAATTCTTTTTGGGATTACTTCAAGCAAGCCATTAGAATAATTCTTTTAGGAGCTCAAGCAAGCCAAAAGAACAGTTCTTTTAGGAGCACAAGTAAACCAAAAAATGATGGCAATACAAGTAAGTTAGGGATCTTTTGAAGATGCAAAATTTGGAAGATTCTGAACATGCCAAGACTACTTACCAACAGAAACCACTAAAGCTTGATCAGTGCAACTCAGGTATAATGACAAGCTATAGAGGTATGAAGAGCTCACTCTTTTACTCAAATGCTAATAGACAACATGTAATGTTCTCAAGATGCCAACGTGCAAGGTTCTAAGTAGATCCTAGAGAATCCAATCTTATAGCTATTAACAAGATTATTAGATATCTTAAGGGACTATCAACTCTTGGAGTAAAGTACCCTAAAAATATTGTGCTTAACATGTTTGGCTATATAGATATAGATTACGTAGGTTGTAAGAAAGATAGGAGAAGCATCTCTGAAGTTGTCAACATAAGTGATAGGAGAAGCATCTCAGGAACCTGTCAACTTCGTGGAAAGTGATTGATTTCTTGTTATGATGAGAAACAACCTCAAATCCAACAATTTTGTGAAAAATCTATGACAAAGAACCTTCACACCAGGTATCATTTATTTTGAGAGCATGTCTTTTAGTCAAAGAATTACTTGCAGAAACACTTATTAAATCACTTGTTAAAATTAATCTTTCAAGACTGATTTGTAAGTGTGGGATACCATTCATTGCATATTAGTTGGAAATCCCATTTGTAAGGAACCCTTCATATAAGTTCACAAGTATTAAATTTTCAATATTTAAAGGACTTGTGAATTTATCAGTAATCCAGTACCTCGTACTTAGTGCTACTATCTTGATTATCATGATTACAATGTCAAATACACTTGTGGTAGTTAAGTATTATAACATTAAGTTTGAATATTATTTTAATTGATTTAAATTATGACTGTAGACAATTCCATTCTATATCAGTCTCATAATTTAAATTATATTAAAATAATATGCAACATAGTTATTTGTATCATGTACGAATAATTGTGATACTTTTAGTATTAGTGATATTATTTAGAATTTTTGTTCTAAGTAACCAATGCTTATTTCTAAAATCACTGATATTGATAGTTGAAGTATTTTCTAAGTTATGTGTATAAAACTCTCAATAAATTATATGCTTAGTAAGTATTTCTAAAATTACTAATTATCCAGAGAGTGATTGCCATGTATATAAGTCATAAATCCTATTGGTGATTATTCAAAGATAATTATGAAAATATTTAAGTGCTAGTATCTAACTCATAGATATTTAGTATTTATTTATTCTATATTTATTTTGGGTAGTTTGGATTATGGAAATTGAAGCAATTCAATGATTTTACTTGCTCCATAATTCAAACTAACCTAAAATAAATAAGCAGCATGATTGATTATAACTAAATTTGTCAATAATTGATATCTAGTATATTGATTTTAACTTATGTGTTATAAGTTAATTATGAGATTTTGGCTTTAGTGAATATAACAATATTTACATCTCAAGAATTCACTGAAATCAGAATATGATTGTAGAATGATTAATTGTGTGTAAATTCTTGACTTATATTAGTTAATGATATTTAGTTAAGAGTTCAAGTATGAACTAATTGTGATGTATTAGTATTTGTGACATTACTTAGAACTCCTCTAAGTAATCAATGCTTATCTTCAGTCACTTATACTAATATAGAAAGTGTGGAAATTTTTCTTAAAGTACAACTATGGTTAAAATGTTTGATTGCTTTCTTAGAAGTAACCATATGTTGTCAAGTTAAAATAATTTTTATACTTATTTATAAATTCCTAAACACTTTGATAATAGATGCAATACTCAGTGGATCAAAGTATATGGAACTTCAAACAAGTCAATGTTGGTTAATGTTGCTTTATTTATCGAACCGGTATTGTTTGAGATATTACAGTTGTTAGGAGTTAACAATTGTATGATATATGAAATTGAATGCTGATGTCTTTTTGATAGATAATTGGTATTTAATTCATTGATATCTTATTTTAATGTTTAAAATATGATGCAACATAATTATTGGTATCTAGAATACTTGACAAGTATTAGTCAATTATATATTGTTAATATTTTATTGCAAATAATTGTGAGATTTTAAGTTCTAATGGATTTATATGAGTTGCTATATCTGACAGATTCACTATAATTTGAAATCAGCAGTATAGTCAGTCTTATTGAGGTTATTTATCAATAAACAATTTTGTTGATTATAATCTTATAAAGATAGATTATGGAGCTTTTGACATGAATGAGAATTGCTTAGACTTTACCCTAAGTGATCAATGCTTTTACAAAAACTCATTCATATTGAAAGATAAAATCTTTCTTTCTCTTCTCAATACTGCTAGGTCATCAGTCTGTGTCTTATCAAATCATTTATCTTTTTAGGCATAAAAACAGACTTGTGCACTCGAACAGTTTTAGGAGAAAATCAAACTTCTTTTTACATTGGTGATTACTTATTTCATTAAATCTTTGTGAAATCACTATTGTACATCATTTCTCTCAAAGATTAAATGCATAATTTTCATTCATTATAGATCTTAAGTGCATTTTATCTCTATATTGCCATATGTTCTGTGATACAGGTTCAACCTCCTATGGCCTTCTTTCATTGATAGTCATGAGGTTGAAAACCCACAACTTCTATCCCAGACTGTAAAGACAAACACAGAAACAGAACCGACCAACACTCTCTTACCCCTAAAATGAAGTAAAATGAGCGTGAGGGAGAAAGTGCCTTAGTGCACCATATAAGGAAGGTTCTGAAGTCAACCCAGCAGCTCTGTCTCCTACAAAGATGAGTAGTATTTAAACAAAGACAACTGCTAGCCCCCATACATCTTCTGCCCATACATCTTCTCAAAAAGATGTAATGGCTGAAATAGCACAAAAACAGTCACTAGATTCATCCTCTCAACAGGGTGTGGCTATTGAAATTCGCCTGTCGGCCAAGGCATCCGATGTAGTGTCACCACCTTAAACATAAATAATTCTTGATGCACAAGGAAAGGTTTCACACACAAAGGAAGAGTTGACGGAAACAAGAGCTTCGACCATTTTACGGCCAGATTCGATTATTCAAGGTTCTGTATTGGACCAATTGCCTTTACAGGTGTTATGAGAGGATACTGATCCAATAACCATATGTCAGTGGTCAGTGTCTACCTCCCCAATACTAATAAACCTGGATGCATCTGCGGATAGTGGATCTGACATAGGTGCAGATCGACAACTTGTTGACAATGATTCAGATATTACCTGATGCGTCACAAGGAAATGTCTTCACAGGCATCAGAAGGGAACTTTGATCTTTATGCTAAATTATTTGGATCATTGTTTACCTTTCCAGAGTTCAAATCTGGAACCCTAAAAGGGAAACTAGCAACTTGTAGATTATGACTCAGATTAATCTGACGAGTCTAACAAGGATGGGGATTTGCAAACTCCCATTGCACCACCTGTGACCTTCTTAAGGATGGCTAAGGTGATTTTCCTTGCAGGTACAGTTGGATTCTAGAGCTATGAGAGGAGTGATACACTTGTGAGAATGAGTGTAAACACGAGTGAAGAGAAGAGTGAAACACATGTGAGGTAACAGAATCACACACTCACAGTGAGGAAGAAAGACAAACACCATATTCCATTCCCTATCCCTAACATGGTTCTTGATACTTCGACTCTCGAATCTGTTTATGATTGGAACCTAACTCTTAGGGACCTAAAATTTACAAATTGGATTAGAATACTTCGGGATCTTTGGGAGCTCACAATTGGTGATCTCACAGTTGGGAGGTATAAGGAGTTGGGAAGATTGGTGAACATGATGATCAACAGTAAAGTCCTTCTTGCAGCATTTAAAGGGACATAGTTGATCAGACTATGACTTGTTATTTCTTTTCTAACCAAGTGAAATATGAGAACTCCTTTAGACAACAACATACATTCCTTCTCTAAGGGGGAGATAAAAGCTTATATAATAGTTTGGAGGATTCCTCAACTAAGGGGGAGAAATAGTAGGAAGGAAAGAAAAAGGTAAAGCACATGTACACTACACCACACCATTGTTATTTGTAACTACGAATCCTATTGTACGGGAGAGGTGGTAAACACAAGGTGATTTCCTAGTAATCAGAGAAAGTGGTTTGGTTCATCACTATTCTTCATAAGGGGATAAGCTGTTTTCCAAAAGGGGAGTACCATTGGTTTTAACTGCGGATCCTATTGTATGGGAGAGGTGGTAAAAGAAGGTGATCTCCTTTAAGAAGTTGATTCTCATAGGGGGAGAAGTAAGAGAGATATGCGCTTCTCAACATGAAATGTCGTTGTACAAAAGAAGCTGATAATGATTACTTCAAGACTGAGAAGTATTATCTGGCAGAGATTTGAAGAACCAAGGAAATGAAGATGAAACTACTTGAAGATAAGTTCAGTGCTAGAGGAACAAGCATCTTTCATTTCAGTTACTCAAGAAATCTGGAAATGTAGTATTTGATCCAGAAAACCAGTAGCATTATTTACAAGTCCTGGTACATTACTTTTTCTAGTTGTTAGTTGAGTTATCCTCTCTATTTAATTTGTTTGTTAGATTTAACAATCAAACAATGGGAGATTGTTGGTGAGACTGCGTAGCTGTATGAACAGTTACGTGATAACTCAACACGATAACAACACTAGAACAGGACAGGTTAATAATACTACGTCTACACAAGAAATCAGGAAGAATAAAGACAAGGCAAATACGAAGAATCAGAAGATTAGAAGAAAGCCTGAAGTCTGTCTATAGGTCACTGAAAGAAGTTCATTAATATGAGCATGCCTCAGTGAAAAACAAAGGTTAAAGACTTTTAGGGTTTCAGAAATATTAAAGATTCAGTATACAAGTGCTACCGGAAGATTTCAGTGTATTGGCATTGATTGAAGATAGACAGTGTGCGAAGCATAGGAATCTGAAGAATTGAAGACAGGGTATAGACAAAGGTTAATGAAGACGTTGTCTAAAGTACCAGAAAGGAGTCCAGTGAAAGTACAGTTGTTTATTAACATTCGGTGTCTGAAGCGATAAAGTTGAGGCAAGCTTAACAGTTTGATCAAGGCCATAACACGAAGACCTGAATCGCGGTTAGTCGTCTGTGAACCAGACCAGTTACACTAGGCGTCAACAGCTCGTGAAAGGAATCTGGGTATTATTTATAGAAGAATTGTTAAGTTGAGGAACGTACTTTGATTGAACGTTTATCTGTTAAAGTACGAGAAGAGGTGTGCGGGGTATACAGCTAAACAGCTCAGGGGACTGGTGAAGCTCAAAGTTTAATTGTTAAATTAAATAAATTATTTAATGAACTTTAATATAATTTATTTAATAAACTTAAAATGATTTATCTTATAAACTTTAAATAAGTTTATTTTATAAATCTAAATTAGTTTATTTATATAAGTTATATTTAAGTTTATTTAATAAATTAATTCAGTTAAAATTTAAATTTTAAAAAGAAAATAAAAAAAGAAAAGGAAAAAGAAAAAGAAAATAGAAAAACAAAAAAAGAAAAGAAACAAAAAGAAAAGAAAAAAAAAGAAGAAAAGAAAAAAAACAAAAGAAAATAAAAAAAGAGAAAAGGAAAAAGAAAAAAAATAATAAACCCAATTAACGTGTACATGTACATGTTTTTATTCAAGTACCTTAATATATACTTCAACAAACCTGTCGCCACAGAGGTTTCGTGTTGGTTCACAAAGTGAACTAATAACCCCCGTGGTCGCCACAGGGGTGTTAGTATATTAGTAATCAATTTTATTTGTACTAATAGTAACCTGTCGCCACAGAGCAACACAACTCTCTTGTACCTACCTTGTCGCCACACAAGCTATCTCCTTGTCGCCACAAAAGCCACTCATCCTCAGCCACACAATTTTATTGTGTATAAAGTCTACACTTTGCAGCAGAAGATAGAGAGCCATTCATTCTGAATTATTTTCTGTTCATCTTCTCTCCCAAAAGAGAAGTGAAAATGACAACATTGATTTACAGAGAAGCTCAAGCTTTTTGTTTATCCGTTTAACTTCTCACTGGAGTAATGTTATAATGCCCGATTTAACTCTTGTATATTCTTAGGGGCATTATAATCATTACCCGACAATTAAATCCTAGTACAAACAAAAGCTAGATCATTGTATAGGATTTGATTTGTAAATCTTTGTAGTAGCTAGGAACTTTGTTGTTCTTCGATTGTAGCCGGTTAATTTATTTACCGGAGTGTAGCAACACCCCTCGAGGATTTATATACGAATATATATTTCCCCGAATATCTTTTGTTCCTCGTTTTATTGTTCCAAACACTATTCCTCTCAAGAACACGAAACCACTAACCGAGCACTAAATATTTTATCCGCTAAAGATTCGAAAGAATTTTTAATTTAGTGATTATCGTATTCAAACCCCCCTTCTATGATAATTCGGGACCTAACAGTAATCACGATAGATAACTTGTGCTTTAAACCTTTATGTTGTCAAATTTTATTGACATATAGGGTCTCAATATAATTGGTGTCTATTCAGCTTCTATCTATTTTGTGGATGTCTGGTAGTATGGTATTCGTGCAACGAAAGTTGGCGTTTACCAGTTTCGTGTTATCTGATTAGTGTCATCACCATTACATGCTAAGGTTAAGAATAATAAAGGCTATTGAATGAAGTATTTAATGAAGTTAGAATCCCATGTTTATCATATATATTTATTCAACCATTCTTATTCTCTTAGTTATAATTGTTAGTTTAATTCTTAGTTATAATCAAAAACCCTAAATTGTTATAGTCTTAGCATTGGATAATAACCATATCATTGTTGCATAAGTGCATAAATTAATTAGTTAACCAAAGTCAGTCTCTGTGGAAACGAACTAGAAATAATTCTATATAGCGAACGCGTATACTTGCGTGTATTATTAGCGCGTGTTTAGCGACTAACAAGTTTTTGGCGCCGCTGTCAGGGACTACAGTATTAATTTTTTTTTGTTTATGTGTTTGTCATTAATGATCGTTAAAGTTCATTGAATCGGACATTATTATTTATCTATTTTTTTGTCTTATTTCAGGTACTCTAGCGAGTGTGTATGCATACACGTTCGCAGTCTCGTAAGAGAACTCTGAATAAAGCCGAGGAAGAAGTTGTAGTGGTTCGAAGGGAAGTTTTTGAGGATGAAGAGAAGATAGAAGAAGAAGAAGAGAAAATTGAGGAACCAGCTTTAGTAGTGATGGGAGATCAAGCAGTAATTTCTAAGGCTTTGATGGACTATTCTCAGCCTAAGATTAATGATATTCAGTCAAGCATCATCAGGCCAGCCATCTCGGCTAACGCTTTTGAGATCAAGTCAAGCATGATTCAGATGATACAGAACTCAGTTCAGTTTGGGGGTTCTCCTACTGAAGACCCCAACATACACATCAGGGATTTCATCGAGATCTGCGACACTTTCAAGTTCAATGGTGTGACTGAAGATGCTATCAAGCTGCGACTATTCCCATTATCTCTGAGGGATAAAGCGAAGTGATGGTAATGTTCTCTACCACCAGGGTCTATCACCACATGGGAGAATCTTGCTCAAAAGTTTCTCACTAAATTCTTCCCTATGGCGAAGACTGCTACAATCAGAAATGCTCTTACTCAGTTTGCTCAGCAAACTGGAGAATCTCTGTGTGAGGCTTGGGATCGGTATAAGGAGATGCTAATGAAGTGCCCATACCATGGCATGCCTGATTGGATGATTATAAACTATTTCTACAATGGATTTGGTGCTACTTCTAGACCCATGCTTGATGCAACATCAGGATGAGCCTTGTGGGCTAAAAGCTATAATGAAGCTTATGAATTGATTGAACTGATGGTTGCTAATGAATACCAGAATCCTTCCCAGAGATTAACTCGGGAAAAAGTAGCAGGAATTCTGGAGTTGGATGCAGCAACTGCTATAGCTGCCCAACTTAAGGCTTTGACGATGAAGGTGGACACTTTGACTAATTATAGAGTTAATCAAATCACTAGTGTCTGTGAGCTTTGTGTTGGTGCCCATGAGACTGATCAGTGCGCTATTTTCAGTGAATCAGCTCAGTTCGTGAGCAACTTTCAGCGATCACAGCAACTTGTTCCAGCCACTTATCATCCCAACAACCGCAATCATCCTAATTTCAGCTGGAGCAACGCTCAGAATGCGGTTCAACAGCCTTATCAGCAGTACTCATCTAAGCAGTATAACCCCCCTGGTTTTCAGCAACCGCAATATGCACCAAGGCAGCAACTTCAGCTACAACAAGCTAATGAAAAATCTGAATTAAAGGAGTTGAAGCTTATGTGCAAGAGTCAAGCTGTTTCTATCAAGACCTTGGAAAATCAAATTGGACAAATTGCCAATGCCTTGCTAAATCGTCAACCTGGTACATTACCTAGTGACACTGAAGTGCCAGGGAAGAGGGAAGCTAAGGAGCAGGTAAAGGCAATCACTTTGAGGTCTGGAAAGGTTGCACATCCCGAACAAACTCAAGTTTCGAATGAAGAAGCTGGGGCTGAAGAAGAAGTAGAGCAACAGGAAGCAGAAGTGGAACCAAGGAAGACTACTGTCGAGCACACTCCTCCTGAGGGTAATACAGGGGAGAAACAGATCTATCCTCCACCGTCTTTTCCGAAGCGGCTGAAGAAGAAAAAGCTGGATAAGCAATTTGAGAAGTTTCTGGAGGTGTTCAAGAAACTTCATATCAACATACCTTTCACTGAGGCTCTTGAGCAGATGCCTAGTTACGCAAAGTTTATGAAGGGTATTCTCTCACGGAAAGTGAAGCTAGATGATTTAGAGACTGTCGCTCTCACGGAGGAATGCAGTGTTATGCTTCAACAGAAGTTGCCTCCGAAGCTTAAAGATCTAGGAAGCTTCACTATTCCATGCACTATTGGAAAAGTGTCTTTTGACAGATGCTTATGTGACTTGGGAGCTAGCATCAATCTAATGCCTTTTTCAATCTTCAAAAAGTTGAATCTGCCTGATCCAAAACCAACTTATATGACTTTACAGTTGGCCGACCATTCTATTACATATCCGTGAGGTATTGTGGAGGATGTCTTGGTCAAGGTTGATAAACTCATCTTCCCTGCTGATTTCGTAATTCTTGATTTTGAGGAGGATAAGAAGATTCCCATAATTTTGGGAAGACCTTTCTTGGCGACTGGCCGAACCTTGATAGATGTGCAGAAGGGTGAGCTTACAATGCGAGTGCTGGATCAGAATGTAACTTTTAATGTGTTCAATTCTATGAAATTTCCTACGGAAAATGAGGAGTGCTTAAAAGTGGAGTTGGTCGATTATGTAGTTACTTCAGAACTTGATCAATTGCTAAGGTCTGATGCCTTAGAGAAGGTCTTATTGGGGAATTCATATAGTGAAGATTACAAAGGAGAGGAGCAATTGCAATATCTGAATGCTTCTCCTTGGAAGAGGAAGATTGATATGCCTTTTGAATCTCTTAGAATGGAGGAATTGAACGAAACTCCTAAACGCCTCAAGCCATCTATTGAGAAAGCTCCTACTCTTGAGCTTAAGCCTTTACCTGAACATTTGAGGTATGCGTTTTTAGGTGATGCATCTACTCTGCCTGTTATTATTGCATCTGACCTTTCTGGTAGCGACGAAGAGAAGCTTTTGAGGATTCTAAGAGAGTTCAAATCGGCAATTGGATGGACTATAGCAGATATTATGGGAATCAACCCTTCTTATTGCATGAATAAAATTCTGCTAGAGGAAGGTAGCAAGCCTACGGTTGAGCAGCAAAGAAGACTTAATCCGATCATGAAGGAAGTAGTAAACAAAGAAATTCTTAAGTGGCTGGATGCAGGGATTATTTATCCCATTTCTGACAGTTCTTGGGTGAGTCCAGTTCAGTGTGTACCAAAGAAGGGAGGTATCACAGTTGTTGCTAATGAGAAGAATGAGCTCATTCCTACTCGAACAGTCACGAGATGGAGAGTTTGTATGGACTATAGGGCCGTAAACGAATCGAGGTGTTCGTTAAACTTATTCGATTCGTTCGAGTTCAAACTCGATAAGCTCGTTCGAAAAACTTATCAAACTCGAATTCGAACAACATTTCTTGTCCGATAATCTTTACGAACCGAACCGAACTTTTAAGGTGTTCGACTCGAGTTCGGTTCATGTTCGGTTCGAGTTCGGTTCGTTAAGCTCGAGTTCGGTTCGAAAAAAAATAGTATATTTATAATATTATATGTATAAATAATATATTTATTATTAATAATATATATTAATTATATTTTATAATTATTTCAAATAAATATTTTATTTGTGAAAAAATATATAATTAATATTTTGATACAATTTTTCACTAAAAATGATATTTATAAGTATTTTTTAGAAAAAAAGTACAAATGATGTTAACAGTCCGTGTTCGTTCATGTTCGATTCGATATGTTCGTGAACAGTTCGTGTTCGGTTCGAATATTACCAAACTCAAATTCGGACAACAAATTTTGTCCGATAAGCTTATCGGCCAGTATTCGGTTCGTTAAGATTTTATCCGAGTTCGTTATAAATTCATTCGAGTTCGGTTCGTTTACAGTTCTAAACATGAATAATTGCTTTTAGTGCTCCCAGTATTGTTCCTAAGACTTCAGGGCATTCTTCTGTCAAATATTCGTAAATCCCAACCCCGAGATGTCAAAAAGTTGGTTTTCCTCACACTGTTCAAAGACCACTACACAATCTGGCAAACTTAATTGTGTTTTTTTTTTATTTATGGGTCATTTTAGTTGCAACTTTTCAAACTTTTATAACACTTCAACACTAACTTTATTGATTATCTTTCAATCCACTGGCGTACAAATTATTCAGTACAGATTTTACGCCTTCGCATTAGTAACAAAATAATCTCTATTTTCCGTCTTTGTTCCGGCTCCATCTCAGACAAGAATCCACACTGTGTACCTATAGAGAAGTCCTCTTATTCAACTATGATATCCTAAAGGCCAAAATGATAGATAACTATGATGATTTTTTACAGAATGTTGTTGGAAATAGATTATCTCAATAGCAGTAAACTCCAGGTGATACCAATTTACAAAACATGAAAGTCTTTGCACAAAAAAAAGTAGCAACCGGCTCTTCTGGTCGATCAAACATCCCACTGCGCATCTCCAGACTCTTTAATCGAGCTTCACATTAGAATAGAGGAGTGTATCCCTTGTAATTGGCATATACAAAAGAAAGTAAGTCTGCACAATTACAGACCACCAGTAAACAATAGTGACAAGGCTTAGTCCAAAGAATCAATTCTTTTATAAACAGGCAAGAAATTTCTCTCAATATGATCATGCCAAAAAAAACACCCAATATCACAATATATATCATTTCCTGCTGGTAGACTTGTGTGATGTTATGTCAACTCTTGGGTAAGACAATAGAATCAGACAGACAAATGATATATTGTAAGTACTTTGTTTATGACCCATCAATCCTAGTTACAGGACTTAAGAACACAAATAAGACCATTTCTGTGAAACAGACCAAGTAAACATTATACCTTGTAAAAAGTTCACAAGTCATCAAAAAATTGGATATTGAAAAATAATCTGTTTTATAGTAAAGATTATAATATTATTAATATTTCCATAATATAATAGAAGTGTATTGCAGTTTGAATAAGTTACCCGGACCCTTCAATTTTGCCCTCATACCCGTGTCCTTCGGAGATGACATGGGTGTGGGTATGGGATCTGAGTCGGATCCTTCAGATGGAAACCGGACACTTTGACCTTATAAAATATAGTTCAATATGATTTATAAGGTCTCACAACAACTTAATTCTCTTAATTCTAGGGAGGGATATCAATGGATTACTATTTTCGTGTTATCTTTTTTATTTATGTTATAAATATGACAAACAATTATGTATATGTTTACTTTATGTGGTAAAAGACACGAATTTACAAATGTAATGTATAAAAAATAGGTATAATCTCGCTTATGTGAAGGTTATATGCTGAATCCCCGCACCCGTGTCCAATTTTGGATCCATATCCAAGGATCCTAATTTTTTTAAAACTAAGAGTCCGACACTTGGGTCCGTACCCGCTTCCGACACCCGAACCCGAATACGGGTAACTCAATATAGTAGGAAGTTGTATACTCGTATCATTTTTTTATATTGACAAAGGAACTGCATTATAAAATCAAAAGTACTTGTGTTTAATGAGAAGCTTGCAGCAGTAGTAGATTTCATTACTTATATTTTGGTGAGAAACTTACCCCCAAGAGGGTGGAAATTAAAAGAATGATTCCAGTGAGCCATGCAAGGGTTCGTCTAACCAGCAGCACTTCTGCAATTATAATTGTAGCAGGTCCAGTCTTTTTCTCCTGTAGTTGACGTGCTGCTGGCTGTGAAGTAAACTTCACGTTTAACGTCGACTCTTCTGAAGAAGGTGAATCCTCGAAAAAGATGACTCCAACAATTTGACCTAATAAGGCAGCATACATGACATTACATGAAATTGGCTCTTTAAACAATTGTGTCTAGACTCTAGAGTAATAGCTAGCACTTCATATCACATTGGACATGTTAAAATTTAATTATTTATGCTAGCCATGAACAATTACTTAATAATTTAAAGGAATAATGGTTATAGACATGTTAGAATATAAATTTTTTATTCTAGCACTGAAAATGTTACCTTTAACGCTAAGAACAAATATAATCATTTTTATGTACTATAACAATTTAATAGTTCTTCAAATCCAAGTAGACACAGTCCACTCCAGTATTACCATTCATAGACATGTTATGAAAAGAAAAAAATTGCATAAACAACACAGACATACCCTTGTGCGCTGTTTGCCAGGAATTAAATATCTTGGACACTGAAGTGGCAACTAACTCCAATCCTTGACGAGCAACACCATCTATTCCATATTTCTCTTGCAAAACCTGTAAGAGAACATCACAGATCCATGACCATGACAAATGCAAACTTCACATAAAAGCATTAACTCTGAAATCAGTTGCATATAATTCAAGGAAATTTTAAAAAGCAGAAGGAAGCGCAAATGAAGTTCTTTCATTTTAAAATTATTAAAAATAATTTTTGATATCTTATACTTAATCTTGCAACTCTATCAAGCACTTGTTTATTCTAATCAAGTGAAAATGACTGATGGCTAGTGTCAACGTTTGTACTCAGTCATTGAGCAGCTCTTCAAAATGTAAATAACTAGACTTCATAAAATGAGCAAGAACCGGACCACCGTTTGTCAATTACTAAACTAAATTATTACTCACTCTTTATCTTCTTTGACATCTCAATTTGGTAGGCACTGCCAAATTAGGTTCAAAGAAAAGGAAAATCTTCTAATTTATCTTTCATCATATCAACGCATGAGACCATTTTTTTGAGTTAAAAATATGGTTAAGTAATGTTACTAACACCACTCTTACGGGACTCCATTGATAAATAGAGTTCAAAGCTCTAATTAGTATTACCTTGATGCCATTGAAAGTTCCTGTCATCAATTCAGCCGGGTTATGCACATTTGCAGATAAATCTTCATGCAATTCGATTGCCCTTTGAATATTGCGGATAAGGGAGAAAAGACTTTGAACGAATTCTCTGTCCTCATTCTGCACATCAAAGAGGAGAGAAAAAGAACTTTAAATAAAATAGAATGGAGAAGAATTGGATTCTCACTAAGCCCTTATAAAGGACATGTGGAGAGAACAAATAACAAATAAATATGTATCACTGAAAACCTTTGACATATCAAGCTTCAGTTCACCACCGCTCTTCAAGGGGATAGACAACTCTCCGTTAAATGTTTTCAAGGGACTCGCAAGATATAATCCACCCAACCATGAAGCCTGAGTACAGGGACATCAAATGTCATTTCGATTAACAGATTATGTTGTAGACATTGTCATTACAAATGTAAGAGTAGTCATCACTCACAAAATCATTCAATTCCTTGTCGCTGAAACCTGCGTCTAAGTTGGAGCTCGAGAATTCATCAAGCGAGACCACGGATAAGTCATCCTGATCTACAAATACGTATTACAAAGTATCCACTAAGATTAAAATTTGAGCACAGTTTTGAAGTGGTTGATAGCGTAACGGCAAGACTCCTTTCCTTGTGGCCAAAAGTAATGGTTTCAAATCCTTACACCTCCCCCGTGCACGGACCGACTTAAAAATCTAATGCACTAAACTATGTGCATATACTCACAAAAAAGAGTGATACAATTAATTTATTTTATGAACAGTACCATTTCTCATACGCAGAAGATCATATAAACTAAGTGTCAAGTACCTGGAAGATGGATGTCAACTTCATTTTTGTTGTAGATTACTCTGCTTCTAAGGGCATTACTGAATAAGTCATTATCAGAAGCAGCGACATATCCTACATATATCAATAATACAAGTGAAATTCATTAATTCATTACCTAAAGTCATATTCTTATTAGTTATTACACAATTCAGAACTAGGTCAGCCACCTTCAACTCCTTTCACCTCTAGCAGGAATACAGCACGAGGTCTATCAAATGGATTAGGCACAAGAACCTCATTTAGCTGCATCAAGAATTGCAAATACGACTTAAGCTTGGAAAAGAATATTAACTTGACAGAAACCAGCTGAAGCAGCATCCAACCTTAGACGAACTCTCTGCTGAGAGAGAAGGTGAAGGTGCAAAACCTAGCAAAACTGACATGGCAGCACCAACATCCATAAGCGACATCAAATCTGCCTGCAGAATCAATAACAAGACTGTTAGTTTTATTGGCACAAGAGCACTAATAATAATTCAACTACAGGCAAGCAAGCCGGCAGAAGAAATTGACCAAAGTGAACATACTGTCCGAATGGACCGAATTGGTTAAAACTGCTTCATTCTCTGGTTTAGCCCAGTTTTCATTTTTTAGATATGTAAAATGAACACACCTTAGGTTTAACGAACCCACCAAATCTTATACTACTATTTAATCTTTATAAATATAATTATGTAATATGCATATATATTTGAGAAAGAAATTATATACTATGTTTAAAGATACACACTCTTTCGTGTCTCTGAAGCTTGCTTTTCACTATTCCTCTCAAATTGCTTGTTGTGGTCTTTCTTACACATTGTATACTACTATACTTCGCAATATGAGTCGTGCAATGTTAAACCTAGTATTTATACTTTACCTTCTACACTAGTGCTCCGTGTTGATGGAATGGAAAACTGTGGAAAGATATTAGGGAAAAAGTGGAGGTAAAAGGGAAGAGTAAAAAAACTGAGATACAAAATTTCAATGATGAGGTTTTTCAAGAAATGTGTAGTATAAAGAATGGAGCATTTCTTCTCAAATTTGTAGATTTGAACACTGGTTCAATTGAGGAGGAAGAAACTAAAATAAAGGACCTCAATATAAAAGAAGTACAAAATTTCATTTCATCCCACACCCACACCCACACCCACACCCACACCCAAATTTCATTATATCTAATATAACACAACATAAGTATTTGATAAAACATCTCAATCAACAAAACTCCCATATTCATCTTAAAATTCAAACCTATATTCTTTTATGTTAAAAAATAAATTCAAAACTTAATATTTAGATCCAACCATAGGGTTTTAGATTGGATCTGGTTTTTAAATTCGAGTCCATATTCTTTTATGTTCTATAAATTGAAGAACATGTGTAATTAAAATATATATAATAACTGGGAATGTGGAATTACAATTGATTAAGTGGAATTGGTCAAATATAATATATTGCACATAAAGAGATATCGAGTCCTTATAAACATATGATTAACAAATAACTAATAACTAACAAACTGATAAAAATTAGAGCTTTTTTTGAAAAATACGATTTTTTTAAGTTTTTTTGCAAATATATATATATATAAATGCATATTTTATTTTTGCAAAATACGATTTTACAACTCAATTCAACCTGATGCAACCTCGAATGCAACCATATGCAACCTCGAATGCAACAAAAAAAAATCAGTTAATTTTTTCAGAAAACGTAAAAGAATTTGCATCTCTGGTTGCTTTTGGTTGCAAACCGTACTTTTTCAAATATTTTCAAAAGATAGTAAAATCACAAAAAAAACTTTAAAAATATAGTATTTTTGGTAATTTCTCTAAAAAATTAAAATAATACAAATCTAATCTTGAATTTATTAAGATGATAATGATAACAGTGACTTTCATGAGGCCAAAAAAAAATCCATGCTAAATGAGTATTGGCTATTGAGTACTATTAAAATAATTAAATAATTATATATAAATATTTGCCTTTTATTTTGATATATTATATGTACTAACTTGAAATGATGATATTGAATTATATATTAGATATATGTATGTCTACTTCGGGGTCTTGTCGGGCAGGTTGGGTGGTATACCTAAAATCGAAATACAAACTCTTTCGGATTTGAAAATGATAACCAAAACCAAAATTTCGAACAAATCAGCTATCCATCATTTCAAATTATTTTGTTACCCCTACCTAGCCTAAATAATCTTAATTATTAGGGTACATAAAATCCCACTAGCCAATACCGACTACTATATATATTTGTGGTTGCCATATAGTGGTTATAGAAAGCATGACCTAATTAATTTACTTCCACACTAACAAGGGTAGTTCAAATACAGATACTAATGCAACCTATAATATAGGCTACATAAACTCAATGTCACTCCAAAGTCAAATGAACAATATTCTACACTTAATAATTAGTTCTTACTCCAGCCCGTTTAATGTGAATGTAAATAATCAACACTTAACACACACAATATTAAGGCCAATTTCATCTAAAGTATATGAATCATTTTTCCCTTGCACACTCTATTACAAAAATAAAATAATAAAATCGTATATCGACATAACATATGATAACAATAGTAATACAAGCTAAAAAATGCTACAAAATTATAATTTTTGGAGGCGAAACAAGGTTAATTCAATTGCATAATAAATTAGTAATCGAGAATAATTTACAACATTTAGTAGTGAAGTAATAGTAAAAACTTTACCTTAGAAGTAGATGCAGAGGATAATTGAGATCGAATATAGGGATGAGATGGACTATCGAGGAAGAAAACTGATCCAGCTCCATCAGCCTATACATATAAAATTCATGTATACATTCAATTGCATATATCACAGATCTATATTGAAAGAGCTAAAGAAAGTTAATATAGTTAATGGCTAACAGATACGAGAGAGAGAGAGAGAGAGAGAGAGCGAGGAAGGGAGGGGGAGGGAGAGAGAGAGAGGATGAACCTTCGCGTGCAGGGAGAAAAGAGATGAGATGAGTAGCAGAGAGATAACGAAGGTGAAACTGCGAGATTTCATTGGAGAGTGAGATGGGGTGTGTTTTGGTGCGTGATCTATTATATTTTGATGAGAGGAAGACGATAGATTACAGTGTTGGGGAATGGTCTTGTATCACAAACTGAGGCCAAGGCCGAGATTCGTCGATATTTGATTTGAGTATTAGTGTTTTTTAGAGAAGTGCCAGGGAATTTTGCGGACGCTGCCGTGCTCAATAATTTTAATTTTTTGAAAAATAAATTATAAATTTAATTTAATATAACGATATGATATTTTATTTTAAGATAATTAATTAATGTTAGATTTTGTTTGTAATAAAAACGACGCATGTTTCACATTTTTCATACGACATACATTACTTTTATGTCTAAACTTTTAAGAAGAAAATGATCAAATAATTAAATTATTTAATTACTGAAAAATTAAATAATCTCAATGTATGTAACTTATTGTATAATAGAGCTCTATAATTTATTATATAATCCGAAAAACCCCTTAATATTAAGGAATTTTTCTAATTGTAAGATAATTTTTAATGGAAATAAATATAATTTCTATATATTTTTGTATAATTTTTTTAAAAAATTTAATTTAATATTCTTTATCAAATTTCAATACTACCAAGAATTTTACTATTTTAGTAATTCTTTAAAAATAATTTAAATCTATAATTTAAAAGTAAGTAATTCAGACCCAACATATCTCTATCAAATTATCGAGTTTGGCCCTAATAAACCTATTGAAAACGGAGAACAGAGCATGGAAAACACAACACGACAATTTAGTATCGGCGATTATGACCACGGCGGCAACTCATGCAGAGAAATCAGAGCAACTATCAAAATCAGAAGATTATGAAAAGTTGATGGAGGTTAATAACTTGATCCTAATAAGCATGTACTTGTCATCACTTGTGTTTTTAAGGGTTGATGTTTAATAGTTTGATTAGTATTTTAATTATGATCCAAATCTAATATTTCAGTGTATATAATAAAAAATTTGTATGAATGAGAGTCTTTTATGTATCGATGTTGATTGCATGTGTAAGTTGCGAGTCATATAGATATTGATTCAATTTTATGGTTTATTAGTAGCTCTTAAAGTTAGTAGATTGATCATATATTTTGTTAGGTCACACAACATTGTAGAAGGGGTTGAATACAATGTTTATACAATCAAATCGATTTATCACAAATATGTAACAAAGATCAAGTATATTCAATAAACTCTGTTACAATATGAACTATTGTTCTCTCTCAGTGATGAACAAATATCACTAAGAGCTGCTAGGTTACAATGTATAATCTTCTCGATAATGATAACACATATAGTGTAAACCCTAAGTCTGTGTTTATATAGTACACAGTTACAAGATAACTTCTAATTGATATGGAATACAATTCTGTCTCCTAAAATATATCAATCAGATATCTTCTACAAGTCTTCTAGTCCTCTAACTCTTTCCATGCATATCTTTTGTTGTTTTAGTCTCGATCTTCTCCTGTAAATCAACTTCCTTCCTTAACTGAAAGTATTCCCGCACTTAAGTTCTGATATGACCATAAGTTCTGATATTAAGTTCTGACTTCCAGTAAGTCCTGATTTCAGTAAGTCCTTATTTGTCCTGTTATTTAGTTATGGAAACTAAACACAAATCATATTAGACATGACATCTCAAATATATCTAACAATCTCCCCCAACTTGTAAATTATGCAAAATATACAAGTTAATAGATTTGATGATGTCAAAAACATTTAAGTACAAATGCAAATAAGAGTTTAACTAGATAACTAACTACAACTTACAGTCCATGTAGCTTTTACCAATCTCACTGAGTCAATCTGAATCCAAAATGATTCTTGACAAAGTTTGATATCAGCTTTTCTTCTTTAATCCTCAGGACTTGAGATAGTGTAGTCTTGACTTGCTTCAACTCTTCACCCTGACTTCCAATATGGTAGATTGCAGTCCTTAGAGCAGAGATATGGTTTCTTTCTAAACCATCATCCAGTCTTATTACCCTTGGATGAGAAGAATCTTCATTGTAACATAGACATTTCTCTTTCAGTATCACTTGAAGCTTAGCAGAATCCTTCTTCATTGAAATTTCACTTCCATCATCTTCAACAATATTAGGAATGAATTATGTAACCCTTGAACCAGAAATTCTAGCTTTATCTCTTATGGTCTTCAAAATAAAATTTGACCATCTCCTGGTAATATTAGACTTTACCTCTAAAAGATAATGAAAGAATTGAAGTTCTTTCAAAGATTTGTTCAGCACATCTGATTCTGACATCTGATATGTCCTTCCATCTTCAAGAAATAGAATCAGCTTTTCCTTGACATTGTGCTTGTCATGAGCATCCAGTACCACTTGAACAGAGATAACCTTATCAAGGTGTTTTTGTGTAACATCTTCAAGAGGTTTGTCAGTTAACAAAAATGGATCTCTAGTAGCAACTTCAACTCCTGTCTTGATCTTAGCTTCATCAGAACCTAGTCCAGCCCTGTCTCCTGGTTCTCTAGCATTTAACCCAATTGTCATGAAATCAGACAGTAATTGGCTTTTCTTTGGATCTGATGGTTTGACATTTTTCCATAGAAGTTTCTTTTTGTCAGCTACTTTCATCTTGTCTAAATCAACTTGAGCTATGTCAGAGGTTGATGTCTTGATAACTTTACCAGAACTTGCTGTTTTCGTTGTAGCTTGCAGTTCTTCACTCTGAACAACTTGAGCACATTCAGAGGTTGTCTTTGATTCTTCAGAAATCTTCCTTCTTTTCAGACTTTGAACATCTTCATCTTCAGCAAGAGTATCATCAGTAACTTGAACCATTTTGCACACTGGTTTTATCAGGATTTGAGAAATTTTCATCTCCAGTGGCTTGGTTGGTTCATCAACTTTTCCCTTCCCTTTGTCTTTGGGATCAATCTTAATCTGTGATCTAGTTTTGGGCTTTGATGCCTCAGTATTTGACTTCTCCTTGATCACAATGCCTTTTTCCTTAGACCTTGGAGGTTTCTTTGCAACAGAAGCTTTAGACTTAAAATTTGTCTTTTCAGCTTTAAATCTAGCTTCTTCCTCCTTGAGATTTTCCAAATCCATTCCATGATTATGCTTCAGAAATAATATTCTAGCAATTTCCTCATCAAGTGTCTGAATCTTGGGATCCTTGTAGTAGACTGTAGTCTGCTTCCCCTTTAGCTTCAGAGTTTGCATAAACTTTTGAGAGTCTTGACTTCCACCTTGAATCAGAACATCAGGCTTTGTCATCATACTTTGCTCATCAGAACTTAATATCAGATTTTGATTATCAGTACTTGCTATCATATTTTGCGTTTGAGCGGCTTCAGAACTTGTCTTCTTTTGAGTAGAAGATTTGCTTGCATCATTATTTAGTTTCCTTGAAGAAACCTTGATGCCCTGCCCTTGACCTTAACCTCTACTCTTATCAGAGTTTCCCTGGTCATCATCATTATTATCTCTTTTCTTCAGTATCTGAGTATTAGAGAATTTGGACTTAACTATCTTCTCCCCCTTTTGGCATCATCAGGTAGTAGGAGAGAGAAAAGAAGTTCAACTGAAGATTGGATTTCATCCAATTGAGCTTTCTGAGAAGCTTGATTTTGTGGGACCTCAGTAATTTGGGCCTGTTGCTTCTCCTGAACTTTCTCAATTGCTTCAACCTTTTTAGAAATAGGTATGATAAACCTCTTTTTATCAAGCTTGGTCTCCATATCTAGCTTTTCAGCTTTTTCAAGAAGCTTGTCAACCTTTTCTTGAGTAGCAGAGTGAAGACCTTGAAGATTTTTGGTAGACAGAGCTGTGACTTTGAGTTGTGTCTTGAAATCAGAATTTTTGAGCAACTCATCAGCTTTTCCAATATGGTCTGCCAGTACTTTGGAGCTTGGAATGAAATCAGTGTCATTCCACTTCTTGGTCCACTCCACACCTCTGTGAGTATCTTCCCAATGAATAGGAGCAGCTTGCTCAATAAACTTCTCAATAAGTGCCTCCTTTCCTAAAATGGGAGCTGGAGTATCAACAGAAACACTGTCTCCAGTACTGGAAGAAGACTCATCATTCTCTGATAAGACAAGTGTATGTGAGGCAATGGGAGATTCTGAAACTACCTCATCTAAATTCTGATCTTCAGGTTCCTGATCAAGAATTGGTGTGGATGGTATCTCAGCATTTAAGATTGGAGAATGAGTTGGAGATGTCTGAGCTGTTGTAGGAGCTTCCAGATAAAGAACAGTAGGAATATTTAGATTGTGAATATCTATTTCAGAACTTGTTGCTTGTTCTTCAGCATCATCTGTTGCTTTTATTGGAGAGACGGGAGGGTTGAGCACCGTATCAGGAATAGTGTCTTTTGTTTCTTGAAGGGATTCAATGATAATTGGCTCTTTTGAGATCAGAGATTTCTGATCCCCTTCCTCAGCTTCTTCAATATCTTCTGATGGAGGCTTAGCCAAATGCCTCCTAGCCCTCATTTTCTTCAATCTCCTTGATAGTGAAGGAGTTGCTTGAGCATCAGAACTAGCAGTTCTCTTTCTCTTCAAATTACCTGAACCCTCAGCTTCAGCATTTATCTGTTGGATTGACCCTTCAGCTTCTGTTTCTTTCTGAAAAACCACAGTTTCAGCTTCAACAATCACAGGTTCTGATGCATGAACCTGTGCTTCCTCATCTTCTGGTTCATCCCTTAGAATCATCTTTCTTCTCCTTGGTGGAGACTTAGGAACAGACTTTGTTCTAGAAGGTTTGGATCTTGATGCTTTAGCAGATGGTTGTTGTTGTGAAGATTGAGCTGATGGTTGGAAGTAAGTTCTGATGGTAGGTTGAGGTTGAGAGGTGGTTGGTTGTATAGTTGTTAAAGGTGCTTATGGAGGTTGGGTTGGTTGAACATCAGGATATAAGGCAGCATAGGTGGCTGGATCAGAATTTACCAAGACTTGTTTGACAGAAGTAGGAATTTGGAGGGGTCTCAAAACAGTCTTCTTATTATTAGTAGATAATAAGTCAATAAAGGCTCTCTTAGCAAGTTTAGATGGTTCAATTAACTTACTTGCTAGTTGGTGTGCATCATAGCAACAAAAAGTATAAATAAGCTGACAGAATCTAGCAAAGTAAACTGTATTTCTATCTTCTATCATCCTATCCCCAATAAATCATAAAATAGCACTTGCATAATCAAAATGAGTTTGATTAATGAGAGCATACCCGATTTGTTGACTGAGAATTGGGATTGCATCAAAATTAGAACATTTGTTGGCAAAGGCCTTTGTGATGCAGTCAAAGAAGAAACTCCATTCCCTCCTTATGTGAGGTCTCTTCAATTGACCCAGCTTTTCCAAAGTCTTTTCATACCCCAGATTGGCCATCATCTGTTGAAGAGCTGGCTCCTCAACTGTTGAACTGTAGACACGGTTTTCTGGCAAATGTAAAGCCTGTCAAACTATAGCCAAAGTCACTACATGCTGATCCTC